>NW_010407036.1:10339-11719 GCF_000710305.1 Buceros rhinoceros silvestris | reverse complement strand
CATCTCCACCGGCTGCCACAGAGGCTGTGCCTCAGGATGACTTTTCTCCCGAGTGACAGCAATCTAGGGGAGGATTCATCACACTCTCCCATTAGCTCCCTCCCATTAGCTGATCCCCAGCACTGCCAAGACACATGCCCCAGGGCTTCACCCCAACAGCTGAGCAGCAACAAGGTGCTTTGCCTGGGGCGAGGAGGCAGCTGGCTGAGCTGCGTAGGCTGTTCAGGACAACATAACCCCATGCCAAATGATTTTCACTAAAATAATGAAAAAAACAGAAAAAAATCAGCCGGCAGCAAGGTGATGCCAGCTCCGTTCTCAGCCTCTTGCACAATGGGGAAAGCAGCTGGATTGCTGGGCCAGGAGGATTCGGGAGGGAGCTGAGGAGGCCAGGACAGAGCCCCTCGGGCAGGACAGGCAGCAGGACAAAGCTGGCAGTGTCCACGGTGCCAGCTGGAACACCCAAACTGAGCAGGCAGCTGGGGCAGGAGCTGCAAAGCAGCCTGGAGCCTCAGATGCCCTCAGAGCAGAACGCAGGACGAGGAAAGTTTGTTGACTGTGGCTGATCATCGTCCCAGACCACCGCTGCCCTCCCACTCATCTCCGCAGGGCAGATCCCAGGCAGGGAGCCCACCAGCGCTGCCGGTAGCCTCCTGCCTGATCACCCCCAGAGCTCTGGCACACGCCTGGGATTCCTGCGGTGCAACCGGCCGCGGCAGCTTCCAGCACGTGGGCTTGTTTTCCTCAGGATTTCTATCCCTAAGAGCCTTTTATGGTGCAAAAGAGTGAAATCTGGTCTTCTCTTGACATTTTGCCCCTAGACAGCGCAAGGCTGGATGTTACGGACGTTTGACTCTGCAAAGGGCTCCCCTGAATACCAGAAGCAAACGAAACTCAAACATCCATATACGACAGCACAGGTACAGGGCAGCAGTCGGGTGTCTGCACCCATCTAGAAAACCCTGTCTAGAAAACTCCACCTTGCCATTATGAGCTGGGACAATGCTAACGACAGTACATAATAACAATAATTTTCACAGTCTGTCTGCAATTACTTTCTGTCCTGGGTATGGAAAAAGAGGCAAGGTTCAAGGCCAAAAATAGAGTCAGTGGCAGAGCTGGGGTTTAACCTAAGAACCCTCTCGAGGCAAAATTATCAATATTTCCTCTTGACTCTAAAGCTGAGCTGAAAGGAGGAGGAAGGAGAGCACGAGTCCGATTTTCAAAAGGCAGCAGGTAGAGAGAGTGGCTCTGCCCAGAGCAACATGCACCAGGAAGAAACACCGATGGAAACGGTGAGTTATCATTTACAGGACGGAGAAGCCCGAATTCTTCTCTCGCAGCGGGTCCAGCTCAGCTGCCGGCAGCGCCGCGGGAATG
>NW_010407036.1:7836-10207 GCF_000710305.1 Buceros rhinoceros silvestris | reverse complement strand
ACCGGGGAAAGCAGCATTCTCCTCCCCTGCCACAACAGCCAACTACCGCAGGGGCTGCAAGGGGAGGACTCTGCAGATGAAACCGGCATTAATGTCTTATTTCCTCCAACTCCAAGGTTTCCTTAATAGGAAATTATTCCCCAGCCACGCTGGGGAGGGATGCAGTCCCCTGTCAGGGCAACAGCCGCATTCCAGCCCCTGATGGAAAACACTGCAGAGCCACTTTTGATCTGAAGTGTAAATAGTGTATAATAAAAAGAGGCTTGTGTAAACCGGCTGAGCTCTCAGGGAGGAGCTCTTGCAGCTCCAGCCTCCTTCTTTATGGGCGCGTAGCACCACAGCCGCACGCTTTTCCCGGGCATGGCGAGGCTGGTGCTGGGCTGAGCCTGCCCTGCTGGGAGGGTCCGGCGGGCCCCACGCCACCCCAGCCTATTATTTATATCCTAGCCAGCCCTGTACGGCGTTTCACTTACAACCCCACCGGTTTCTCTCCACCAGTCTCTGGCGTGGCCTTGCCTGCGGGGAGGGTCCGGCGGGCCCCACGCCACCCCAGCCTATTATTTATATCCTAGCCAGCCCTGTACGGCGTTTCACTTACAACCCCACCGGTTTCTCTCCACCAGTCTCTGAGGCAATTGGATTTTGCTAAAAAACAGCCTATCACCCTTGCCGCAAAATTCTGGAGCAGAAACAACTGACAGGAGAGTAAAGCTGGGCTTCCTCAGAGGGGAGAATTTCTGTTATTTCCCATCTCTGCTTGGTAATGAAGTAACCAATAACTAAACAGCACTAAAAAGGAGCAAGGCAGGATGGCCCTGGAGCCCCAGCCTCTGCCCAGCAGCTGAGCAAAGCCTGTGCTGGACAAAGTTTTGATGGTAAACCTTGAGGTCTGTCACAACCATGCTTTGCTGAGGAAGGGGAGATAGTGAATGCTCTGACGCTGCCCAGAGACCTCCAATCTCTGGTCTCTGCCAGGCCAGCTCCCAGACTGGCAGGCACACCGTGGGAGGAGGAGTGTGCTGCTGGCACAGCTCGGACACAGGCAGGGACACAAGCAGTATGAGGAGCTTTTCTCCTGCCCTTGTAGAACCACTCTTTTATCTTCTCCTTTCTCCCCAGGAGGGACGATGGAGCAATTAGCACTTTCCCACTAATTTTTAACACAACTCTGGTGCAGTGAGAGACTGCCATGTGCTTAGAGCAGCCCTTCACAGACTCCTCCCTCACACATCCCCGTGGCACATCCCCAGGCACACTGTCACTCACTGCTGTCTGCCACAGCCTTCTTCCCACCCCCAGGGCCTGGCCAGCACAAACTGGGGGGACAAAAGCTGAGCCCGCGCCGCTTCCTCCTTTCCCAGTTTCCTAAAGCATCGCAGGCTGTGGGATGCGGCTGTGTGCCGCACTATGGGGCTCAGCCATCCACCCTGGCTCTGGCAAGCACCTCCCTCATGGCAGAAACGGTCATTCAAAACCTGGCTGAGGGCAGCTGGGTGTCAAGGGGCAGACAAGGCTCCCCACGGCAGCCCTCTCCTTGGTTTGGTACCTGCTGTAGGTCCTGCCTCCCAGTCCACAGCATCCCAGCACAGCAGTGTCTGTCCCAGAGAGCCCGTTACACCGAGCCCCTAAAACTGACAACCCTAACGCGTCCCATAAACTCCCCACAGAGCCACAGTGAGGGCTCTGGGGCCAAGCTGTGCTCTGCTGCAGACCTGATTCATCTGGGACGGACACCAGTGGATTTACCACAGTGGAACCCCACTGTTTCTCATTTTCCTGCCCCGTAAGTGACATCCAGTGGCTCTGGCACGGTACCAGGGTGCTCTCCGTCTCACCAGCTCCTGCTCCCCATCCCACTGAGCACCAGGGCCAGCTTCAGTCTCTGCTGACCAGCAGTCTTCCCTGGTCAAGCGCTGCAGAGGGACAGGGTAGGGGCTGAGGACAGGTCCTGAACATCCAAGAGGTTCCACAAACAAGGGTCCTCAGCCAAACTCAAACAGCATTTAGTACAAAGAATTAAACAGAAATTGCAGGGAGCCACATTTGACCCCACTGCCGGTGTGCAGCGAGGAGGTAAGCAGCACAGCTCCAGAGGGACACGTGGGATGGGGACCACCACCACCATCATGGGGACGTGCACACTGGAGCCCCGAGCCCCTACCTGGACGCTGCGATCTCTGACTTCTGCCGGGCGATGGCCGCAGCCCTCTGAGCCCCTTCCACACTCCTGTCCACCTTCTGCCGGATCTTGGCACTCTTGAGGGGTAACACGCGCTTCTTCATGACCTTGACGAGGACGTTGTGGCGGTACTTGCCCTCCTCCTTCTTGCCGTCAGGCAGCGTGGTGCAGCCATAGCCATGCCGCAGGTTG
>NW_010407036.1:0-7794 GCF_000710305.1 Buceros rhinoceros silvestris | reverse complement strand
TGCCCCCCTCTGTCTTGCCGCGAGGCAGCGTGGTCCAGCCATAGCCATGCCGCAGGTTGTCCAGCCACTCGCCCTCATACTTCAGCCCACTGGAGCGCTCGCTGACGCCGAAGCCAGCACGCTTGTCGTTCTTCCACTCTCCCATATAGGTCTCCGTGGTGGTGGCATCGATGTCAGACTCAAAGGGGGGGTATTCCTCACCTTCGGCACCCTCGCCCAGGCTGACGGTGGAGGTGGCGTCGCTGGCAGCCGAGCTGATCCCACTCTCGCTCTTGAGGAAGCTGACACGGCTCTTCTGGCTGGCCAAGGATGACTTGGACTCGGACTTCTTCAGCCTCCCCAGCAAGGAGCCCCTGCGAAAGAGCCCCCCCCTCTTGGGCTTGCCAGCCTCTGCGTCCGCATAGAGGCTGAGAGCGAAGCCCCCACGGGTGATGGTGGGTGAGAGGGGCAGGCTCTCAGGGTTGGCAGCGGGGGAGTCCTGCTGGGGCAGGGTGCCGTTGCTGTGCTCGCTCCGCAGGGAGGAGAGCGAGGTGCGCAGCGGGGAGCGGACCACGGAGGCCATGCCGTAGGGCACGCTTTGCCGCACACCGTAGCCGTGCCGCATGCCATTGGTGAACTGGCCCTGGTACGTGCCTGCAGGAGAGAAGAGGGACAGGGTGAAAAGGCAGCTCGCTCCTGGGTAACAAAGGAAGGTGGGCTGTGGGGTAGCACTGCCCCAGAGCAGATGTACCCACCTTCCCTTGAAGAGAGGAGCCCCAGCTCCGCTAGCGCTCACCTGCCTTCAAAAGGAGCAGTTGCCAGGGGACACAAGCCCAGGAGCCACTGCTGGCAGGTGACAGCTCATTGGAAATGGGCTGGGGCACCAGGGGACACGGGTGCAAACTCAAAGCCAGTTAACAGACTGGGTCTGGACTGGCATCCAGAACAGGGAGCAGGAGACAGCCACACAGGGCTGTGCTGAGGGTGGCAGCAGCTACAGCAGACACACGAGCTGAGGTGGCACAGCTCTCCTTGGCTTGGTGACAGTCCCTTTCAGCCTGTTCTGCAGTTTGTCACTTGCAGGTTGCCAGGACCAGCTCTAGACCCCCAAGTCAGTTGCCTGGCCACAGCGTCGGCCACAGCCCCGGACCTGCTTGGCCCTGACATACAGCTTCTCTGTGGTCCCAGGCAAAAGGCTTGTGCCACACTGCACAAACCAAGAGGTGGGCAGAAAAGGGAGGAGAGGGGCACTCTGCCCCCCAAAATTGCCACCCTACCGCAGGTTGCCTCAGAAACCACCCCAAATAAAAGCAGGACTCAGCTCTGCTCCTGGCATGAGAGGTCCTCGAACAAGCCACCTTGCCTCAGACCAGCACCCTGTGGGACAGAGGCTGCTGCAGCCCCCCTCCTATCTCAGGGCACGAGTGGAGGGTGCTGGTGGAGCATGAACACCCTTGGAAAGGCCCCTCCATGCCACCCCTTTACTCTCCCGGCTGCTGCTTCAGGCAAGCTCCAAATTTTAGGAGAGCAAGCACTCCCAGGGTCCCGGGGAGGCTCAGCAGGGCCAGGCTGAGGCAGACAGGGTTGATCTGTCTTCAAGGCATTCATCTCCCCGCCGCCAGACACCGTCACTGAGACCAGGGATGACCCTGCTCCCCAGGGAGCAAATCCAGCTCCTTCTTTGGCGATTGTGGGAGCGCATATTTTACGTTCTCCCAGGCCACTTCTGCAGCATAATCTCTCCTCCCAAGCTTCAGGTTTCCGTTGAAATCCTCTTTGGACCCGCCTGTGAGGTGTTAACTTACAGCACTGGGGGCCAGGAAAGACAAGAAGTGCCCAAGCAGGCAGCAGCTGCTGCCCCAGGGTGAGCCGCCCCCCACCAGCCCACCCTGCAGCACACAGGATTTCGGGCTCCCTGCAAACATTTGGTGTCCCCTACTTAAACAAGTAAGGGTTCAGGTAGTACAGAGCATCTGCAGGCTGCAGCCAGCCATGGGGATCAGCATGACAGAGGAAGGGGCCATTGCCCAGTTGCTTGGCAGAGCTTGAAGCTCCATTAGGAAAAATAAGGTGGGCAGTGTGGGTTAGGGGTCTGGGCATGAGCTGGGAGCTAAGGACCACCATTGGAGATGCCCAAGTGTCTGGGCACATTCTTCATGAAGCTCCCAAATCCCTCTCCGAAAAATGGTGAGGAGTCTTTGTAGCACAAAATGAAGTTACGGAGACTCCCTCAGTGCCCCCATGTCCCTCTCCACTGGTAAAGTTGGTGCCCCATCCCCACCCATCCAGCCAGCGAGCAGGGCTGACACACGATCAGGATGACATTGGAGATCTCCTCCTAGGACAGGACAACGTCACACATAGCAGCCTGCAGATGATAGTGCCACCACGTTAACCCTCTGGAAGAGCAGCTCTGGAACAGGGTAGCAGGTTTAGGGGAGCTCAGCTGCTCCTCAGGTTGAGGTTGGAGCAGCTGCTGACCCCCAGCAAGACCCCAGCTCCTCTACCTCCTCGAACAGTGCCGAGACCAGCTGGATGGGAAAAACCACACTGCACAGTCGGTCGGGTCTTCAGGGATTCTTCGGAGACAGGGGCACCATTTCTTGGGGGAAAACACGCCTACCCTCAGCACGAGGTTTCACACCAGCTCTTTAGGATGGTGTCAGCTGCCTGATTTCAGCCCATATGGCACAAGCAAGGTCATCCCTTCAGCACACGGTGTGACCAAACCTGCCAACCCTGCCTGGCTTAACGGAGAGCACCGACACTCAGCGCTGCCTGCAGCTGCCCAGCCAACGCAGGGGTGAGCAGGCACTGCCCCGTCCCCGTCACACTGCGATTCAGTGCCTGGCTGAGGCTTCGTGCCAGGGCAGAGCCATAAACCATCCCTGGAGCAGAGCCAAAGGCTGCTGAGAGTGGCTGAGGGCACCAGCAGCCGTGCGTCAGGGCATGCGAGGTTTGAGCAGAGCCAAGCCCTGGCTCACCATCACATCCCAGCGCAGCCAGTTCAAGGGAGAATGGGGCTTCGAAACGCCCTCTGCATCACGGGTGGTCACTCAGCAGGGTTGCAGGACTCTTGAGCCACCGCTACACCCGGATATCAAAGCAGCCTGGGCAAAGGGGGACAGGTAGGACACAAAGCTGCCAGCTAGGCAGCTGGCACACTCACACATGTCTGAGGTTCTGTAAAAAACAATTAAAAAAAGCAGTGGAGGTGAAAACCCCCCACCTCTATTCAGGATATCAAAGCAGCCTGGGCAAAGGGGGACAGGTAGGACACAAAGCTGCCAGCTAGGCAGCTGGCACACTCACACATGTCTGAGGTTCTGTAAAAAACAATTAAAAAAGCAGTGGAGGTGAAAACCCCCCACCTCTATTCAGGATGAAAATGGGACAAAGCCCCACATCCCTGCCTGATTCACCAGGGTCGTGGGACAGAGCGACCTAACCCCATCGGGGTGTGATTACTAGGAAATGGGACCCCAGTAACCCTTTATTGCCTGCATTTCTTCTTGTCTTAAAAACCACTGGCTCCTCTGCGACCTGCAGGTACGTGGTTCATCACCTCTGCCTGTCCCTAACCAAAACCAGGGAGTGGCCCTACCTGGGTGTCTTCACAGGATGGGAAGGATGAAACTGTGGCACCGCTGAAAATGCTGCTGCTGCAGCCTTCACCTCCAAACACACCGATGGGGTGGCAGCACCCTCCTTTTCCCCTGGCAGCAGCAGGGGACAGTGCCTGGCTGCGTCAACGGCCAAAGCTTCAGCCGCTGGTGCACACCCAGCCTGGCAGCGAGAGCCCGCTGTCAGCAGCATCACCCCTCCCCTTCCCAGCCTGTCTCAAGCTCTGGTATGATTGGTGATGAATGCAAACAATACCACCAACCAGGTAAATAACGCAAGCAACTCAACCTGTGTCACTGCCCTATAGCCCTCTGCTGTTACCCAGACACTGTGATGACAGACGTGTTAGAACTCAGCCTATAAGGCCGGGGACATTAAATCAATGCAGAGCACCACGTGTGCGACAGGCCAGCGAAAACCTGGTTCTTTTCCATGCCAACAGTACTAGTAATGGGTTCTGTTGGGGAAAAAGACAGAAATAAAACAGAAAGGCGTAAAGAAAAAATCACAACATTAATTCAAGGGTCAAATTCAGCCACGGAACTTTGCTATGGAGTCAGTAGACATCAGCCAGCACTATCTCAGTCACAAGTCAGCACCCGGAGCCCATTCCTGCAGTCTCAGGGATGCTGCTCCTCCTGTCCCAGCCCAGGCCCCTTCCCATCGCGCCTCCCCTGCCCTGGGCACTTGAGGAGCTGGAGCTGCTCCATATCACCCCAGTTCATCTCTCCGGGTAAAGAACACTTCTGCATTTCTTTTCCCCTTTCTCGTGGTCTCGTGATCACTGAATGGTCTGATTGTTTCCGCACGCAGTTAACTGACACCACTGTTTTCTCTTAGTGCCCTAAAGACCAAACTGCAGCGTCAAATACGAGTTGGTTTTAGGCTGCTTCGGTTTCAGGCGATTCCCGTTTAGATCTGTAGAAGCAGTTATTTGTACAACCAAGCCTAGCTTTGGGGCCAGATCCTGCAAGCACAGCATGGCTCTGTGTCAGCAGCAAGAGTTGTTTCTCTTGGGGTCAAGGTCAAGCACTTGTTTCTCAAGTTGTTTCTCTTGGGTCAAGCACTCGGACTCAAGAGCACTAAAGTATCCCAAAAACGAGGCCTTTCTTAGAGTGCGGATAAAACCCTCAGGTGGAAAGCCAGATAACTAGGTTTATACCCACCGCCTAGGCTGCAAAACAATGCGTTCCTTCAGCTGCGCCTTCCACAACCCCAATCCCTGTCTGCTTTAGCTGCACATCCTGCCCCTAGAAAGGGCTGCGGGCTCTCTGCTGGTGGCAGCAGCAGACACACCTGTATGTTCAGTTTGGATACCCAAGGAAATATTTTTTAGTGTTACTGCATCTGCCCAGCCACACCGGGCGCTCTGAACCCCCTGGCTGGTGTCAGTCCACGTTACAGAAGGCAAGCCCTTTAAGCTGTCAGCGTCCCACAGCTTTCACAAAAGCGAGCATTTGGTAGCGGGGAGAAAAAGGAAATGACCCACACAGTGCCTGGGCAAACCATTCCATGAGTCCTCTTCTTATTAGGCACTGAAAATCTATAAGGGCTTTCACAAGCTTCACTCCAGATTTGGGCTCTATTTAGCCATCAACCTCAGAGAGCCAGAGGAGAAAAATACAGGGTTGTCTGTGATTTGTAAGTGTATTTTAAAGTAAAAAGTTTTTACATGTGTCTATATATTCGTATTTATAAAAAGTTAAAGTCGGTTTTAATTCATTAGAATCAGCTACATCGCCCTGAAATCCACAGGCACCCCAACCGTGACCTAAAGCTGCCAACGACCTGGCAAGAGCTGCATGTTCCCAGAGCCCTCTTCCTGGTGTGGCTGGCTTCCAGGGGGCTTGGGAATCATGTCCCCTACTCGAGGGACAGCAGATTTCCAAAGCCTTTCCAGATGTTTGTCTTGGCAACCTCAAAAGCAAATATTTAACAGGTCCAATTAGCGGCCTGGACACAACGGGATCTTGCAGATGGTTACTGGGTACAGGTGAGGAGACATAACAGGAATGGGTCCTGCAAGTCCTCCGCTGTCCTACATGTGTGAAGCTGGCTGGTGACCCCCACCTCGGCTTTGGATGCAGCTTTCTACACCTTTCTGTTCCATCAGAGAAGCTCACATGTGGAATAAAGAGCTTGGACCAGCCAGAAGCGATGGCCCAACCTAAGGAGCAGTTGCTGGGCACTGGAGCGTAGCCTTCGTGAGCCAGGTCTGGCTGGGCCATGGTGGGCTCAGCTCAGCGCTGCCCAGGGCGGCTTTGGCAGGGCACATCTTCACGGATTAGGGCTGAACTGCCAACCTCAGGCAGCACCTGGGATCACGTAGACAGCACGTTCTTGGGTGTGGGACAACACCCCGGGGAGCGCTATGCTGACCGAAGCAGTATCTTACATATCCTTACAGGGGAAAAAACTCGACTCAGCTTTCCTCTGCACCTATCTCAAGCTTTCAGTCCATGTTCTAATCAAATTCAAACTCCTACGTCAAGTTCTGCCTCTTGAAATCCTCTACAACATTAACCCAAAACCACTTTGCATCCTTAGAAGAAGATGCATTTTAGGAAGCAGCAAGGAAGCGGCCATGCAAACTCATAGCAGACCTTGACAACTCGAGAATGACAGTCCCGCAGCAGCCGTTACCCGGGCACTGCTCGTTACCATCAGAGCACACCTTACACATAACCCACACGTCTTACGGCCGCACGTGAAGGTTCTGCAATGCACGAGAGCATGTGTTAGTCTGAACTCTCGCTGCCACCGTGCAACGTGCACAGATCCGCATTTAACTGCTCCCCAGCCACGGGGCACAGAGGGGAGCAAACTGAAGGACCTGGAGGGACACATCGGTTCGTGTCTACAACATCCAAAGGTACAAAAAAACGGAGTCAACTGCAAGACTATATTCCCAGGCTTAAAGTTAGCCACGTACCCATGCAACTCATTGAGAAATGTTGATGTAAAAGCATAACCCTGACAGCCAGTCTTGAATGAGCCCATTTTTCTCATGTCTCTGAATCCGATGCTTTTCATTCTGAAGATTTATACCATTACTATTATTTTTCGTCACAAACTAACTCCATTGCCCATCCTAGATAAATATAGATGCAATTCTGATCCATATTTTGAAGGGTATTTCTTTCAAATCACCCTCTCTATTTAGCTATCCTAAATATGGCAGCCTGGAACATTACAGCACTGAAGAGCTACAGAATTACTTGCACTGAGATTCTTGCAATGTTTCTAACCCCAAAATTGCCACTAATGCAGGAACATTTACAGAGCACAACGAATATCTGACTATGCAGAGAACACGTGTACTAGCAGGGGTTGAGAGGTTCCAAGTAATCGAAGGGATTTATTTTAGGGAAAGACGTGTGACATGTATTCTAAACAGCTTGGATGAACTCAACCAGAATGGTTCAGCAAAGCAGACGTCCAGGCAACCTGTCAGGGGCACGCGAGCAGTGTTTAATGCACAGGCAAAGCGTGTTACCATGCTGCGTGCGCCTTACACCCAGTCTGAAAACTCAGCTCACTGCCGTTCGGCACCAGCGAGGAGTTTTTGGTTTGGTTCGGCAAGGAACTGCAGTAACCCGTCCCTGGGGAACCAGGAGCCACAGGCTACACAAATCAAGTTGTTTGGTGTTAACTATTGATACGGACACTTGAGACAGCTCCCGAGGGAGGGATGGCAGGGGCAACGCTCCTGCTGCTCCTCCCTCACATCCGTGGACGATGAGCCGCACGCAATGTGCCCGACAGTGAAAATCAGGGCACACACACACACACATTTATGAGGTGGTTGCACCCCAAGCCCTGCCTCTTGGCTCATTGTAGACCACTGGATCTCACTAGTGGGGACAGCACCAGGTCACTCCTTCAGCAGGGACAATGTGCAGTCTCTACTCATCACAGGCTGGGTATCATCACGCTGTTCATCACCCTCCCAGTCCCTCCGGAGTCACCCTTACCTCCGTCAGCGTACGTCTCGGTGCCATAGCCATCCTGCAGGCCGTTACTCCAGGTACCTTCATACTTGGCTCCGCTGCTCATGCTCTGCCTGGCGCCATACCGTCCCTTAAAGCCATGGGTCCACTCGCCTCTGTAAACCCACCGTCCTTTGGTCTCGATTCCCAGGCCATGCCTCTTGCCTTGGGACCAGTAGCCTTCATAGGTGTTGCCACTGGG
>NW_010407035.1:409-787 GCF_000710305.1 Buceros rhinoceros silvestris | reverse complement strand
TTCGGAGAGGTTTCTAAGGACCACGGGCGGCAGCAGCCGATGGGGTGAGACGCAGCAGGACGCTGCAGGACCGCTGTGCGGAGGGCACGCAGCTCTGACTGGGAGGAGGAGAGAAACAGGACCGAGCTCCTGGAGATGGGGAGGTGACTACAGGGCTCTCGGGGTGTGCTGTGCTCGGACATGCCCCTTCTCACGTACCTGAAAGAAGAGAGCAGGGACAGACCCTGTGGAGAGGGAGATTCAAACCCGCAGGTTTATTTCTTAGGGCATCGTGTGCCTGCTGTGTGGTGCTGGCTGAGTGGCCTTGTCACTCTTCTCACCCGCAGGGTTTGGATTGCGCTGCAGGGCTGGAGCCGCCCCGCTACACGTCCGTGAGAT
>NW_010407035.1:0-217 GCF_000710305.1 Buceros rhinoceros silvestris | reverse complement strand
CACACGAACCCTCTGCTTCCCCCAGCCCTGGTCTGTCGCTGCAGCCGGGTCATCCGGGCCTCTCCTGCCCTGCACCAACTCTGGGGAGGAGCCTGGGGACAAGAGGCCTTGAACCAGTTCTGCCAACGGTCCAACACACCATCGCACGAGTGGAAGAGCTGCCCTCCAGAAAACCTTTGTCACCCCGGAAAAGGCCAGTTCCAGCCAGAGCTGCGCC
>NW_010407034.1:3797-6018 GCF_000710305.1 Buceros rhinoceros silvestris | reverse complement strand
TGTCACTTTAATAAACTTTTTATTATTTTTACTGGTTTTGCAAAACTGTTTCAATGAAAGTCCTTTGGGCTCTGGCAGGCAAACACTAAACTCTTGAACTCTTTTGTTTTTGTGAGACTGACTGAAAGCCACTTGGACTCTGGCAGGCAAAAGTTAAACTCCTGTCTTTAACACGACAGAGGCTGCACCTCAAATACTGGGTTCAGTTTTGGATCCATCACTGCAAGAAGGACATTGAAATCATAGAATCATAGAATCATCTGGTTTGAAGAGATGTTTAAGATCATGAGATGCTGACGCTTGTCCAAAGCAAGTCAACAAAGCTAGTGAAGGGTGTAGAGTACAAGTCCTGTGAGGACTGACTGAAGCAACTGGGGTTGTTTAGCCTGGAGAAAAGGAGGATCAGGGAACACCTTATTGCTCTCTACAACTGCCTGAGAGGAGTTTGTAGAGAGGTGGGTGTTGGTCTCTTCTCCCAAGTAACGAGTGATAAGACAAGAGGCAATGGTCTCAAGTTGAACCTGAGGATGTTTAGATTGGACATTGCAAAAATGTTTAACCAAAATAGTTGTCAAGTACTGGAACAGGCAGCCCAAGGAAGTGGTGTAGTCACCATCCCTGGAGTTACTTAAAAGACTTATAGATGTGGTGCTGCGGACATGATTTAGTGGTGACTTGGCAGTGCTGGGTTAGGAGTTGAATTTTATGGTCTTAAAGATCTTTTCCAGCGGAAACAATTCTATGATTCTATGATTCTATGATTCTATGATTCTGATTCTGTGATTCTGTGATTCTATGATTCTGTGTTTGTTCTGAATACACTTCCTTGGCATGGGTATATTTCATGCTCTGCAGTCAGACAGTATCTCTTTAAGCTGGAAGATCAGTTACAAAATCTCTCTACTAGACCTACATTATGGATCAGACCATATACATTCCCAGGACTTCATTTACCATATCAGCCTCTCTATGTTAGTTTTCTACATGTAGACATGGCAATTTCCGACTCTAAATACCATTCTGGTGGCAGTTTACCATTACCCTCCTCACTGAAAAATGAAGCAAAGAAATATGTTCAAATGTTTGTCCCACATTTGAATCCCTTCCAAAGTGCATCCTGGCCTGAGAATGTTTTCTCTGTCCTATTTATATTTCTGCAACACAAAAATCTCCTACTCAGTTCTCTGTTGAAAGGCGCGCGTGTGTATATTTTTTAATTTCCTTAGCAAAGCCTAACTTGATTTGATTATTCTGGTTAGTCTGACTTTATCATATGCCCCCTGACTCCAAAATATAGCTGACACTCTTTTTTTAGCTATCAACCATCTGTTCTATTTCTTGCAGCTTTTAGTTTGTTTTCAGCATCTTTGACTGAGAGGAAGAAAGATATTCTTTGTCAGTAGAATATCAGATAATCTTTTCCAAGCCTAAGAGAACTTTCCTAAGGCAGGTTCTTTATAAAATGCAATACTACAAGTACAAAAGGCTCTCAAGAATAGAAGAGGCCTGAGGCTTGTATAAGCCAGGATCTGTTCACACGAGAGAAAGGAGAGGCAACAGGGATGTTTTAGGGCTGGTGAAGAAAGAAAATAACCAAAAGAAGGGGAGGGAAAGGTGGAAAATGGAAGACTTGGGTATTAGCTGGGATTTTTCTCCACAGGTGACTTGTTGGGATGGAAAACATTTATTACAGTCATTATCGATATTTTTACATGACTCGAAAGAAAAGATTGTGTTTTTTCTGCCTGTTTTCTTTTTTCCATCTTAGTTTTCTACAAAATTCAGGTATTCTTGCTAGAAGATTTTATGGCAGTGAATGAGATCTTCAAATGTAGTAATTACCTCTTGAAAGCAGAGATTGGAGAAAGGAGAGATTGGAACAAATGACAGGTAAAGTAAGAATAGCTGAGATTTCTGAGGAGAGGGACAAGAAGAGAGGCATTAGAGTAAAGAAATGTTTTATAAGACCATGAGTGAAAACTGATGGGAGCTGAAATTATGGATGGATGGATGGATGGATGGATGGATGGATGGATGGATGGAAAGGAGATAATCACAGTGATGCAAGTCTCTGGAAAGAAAACGTGCTATTCTTAGTATTTTCCTGTCCTTATGAAGGCACTCTTATGAAAGTGATTTAAATTAGGAAGAAAATAAATGAAAGACAACTAATTCATTTTCTCCTCTATATCATCACTTTATTATCTGTCTTTTCTTTTTT
>NW_010407034.1:1393-3685 GCF_000710305.1 Buceros rhinoceros silvestris | reverse complement strand
TTTTTTTTTTTTTTTTTTTTTTTCAGTTTTAGAAAGACTGTGAAAATGCCCATCACATTGTCCTTTAGAGAGAGATGGATGGAGATGGGGTGTATTGGAGCTCAGGCTGCTGCATGCCTCAGTAACTTGAGCATGACCTCAGACATCAGGCTGTGTGCTGCACCACAGGTCATGGCTCCATACAGGTGGCAGCACAGCATCTTTTGGATTACTACAAACCTATGAAATGTAAATATATATATACATATGTAATATAAATAAGGTTAAGTCCTGATAGAGTGCTGAATCAGTGGTAAAATTCTATTCTCTTATTAACTGATTTTCACCAAGGGCTTAACTTTGTAGTATTGCAGTTTACTGCTGTTTGGGTTTTTTAATTTTGCTTCCTACTGTTACAGTTCTAGGGTTAGAGAAAAACACTGGATGCAAGAAACAGTTTGTGCTCTTTAACCTTACTGGCAACAGAAAATGGAGAAATAGATAATAATCAATTTCAGTTACACAGCCGAGACCAAAGCTGTCTATAACTCTTAGTATCATGTTCTATTGGCTCAAGAGAAGTAAACAAACTGAATATTCTCATCCTGTTCTTATTTGCAATTTCTTGGTCTAGTGTGTGGCAGGATTGGCAAAAAGGTCTATACTCTGTTTCAACTTGTCATGGGTAGTCTCAAAAAAGATGTGATATTTGTATGTAAAATCTTACGGAGGATGAGGATATTTTTGTAGGACAAATGGTTGAAAGAAACATTGCATCTGTCAGGGAGCTTGAAGCTAAATTAGGTGAAATACAGGAACCTCTTACTAATACATGTGGCAGCTGCAATGTATTGATGACTATGCCAGTTTAAATGTACAGAGAAATTACACCCTTACAGAAACTGGACTTTAACCTTCAAATGCTAAAATAAATGTTCTGGAAAACATTTTATTCTGCTCACATTTTCTCTATGACCAGACAACAATGTGGGTCAAATTAATAGTTATTTTCTTACACGGGTTAGAAAACTAATAAATATTTAGATGTGTGTCAATGCTTAATTAAAATTACATAAAGAGTCAATGTGTTACACAAGCAACCTAGTTTATTGCCTTGATCTAACTCTTGAAACAATTCACTGAAATACACTTTAAGAATAACTGCAGAGATCATTAATGGCCATCTGTAAAACAAGGACAGAAATAGTAATGGTCGTGTCAATGAATGATGGCTACAGTATTTATAAGAAGCATGGATCCCATGACCTTATAAAGCATTTCAGAGAACATTTAATAGAAATTACTGTCTTACTGCACTGGATTGGCTTTGTCCTCACATAAGCACAACTGAGAAGTGATTTGTCAAGGATGTGTGTCACTGACTAGGTTTTAGAGGCAAGGACACAGATTATGCACTTAAATCAGAAGATTAGACTACCTATGAGTCAGGAAGAGTAGCTTTCTGGACACAGTAGTTTCTGTCATCTGTTTTAGGCTTCTACCCAGACAAGACCTGTTTGGAGCCAATCTATTTCCACTTGCTGTCATGGGGCACACCTGTTCTCCCATGTCTCCTGGGAAGCTGATGCCTGTCAACTGCTGTCTTCAAGATAAGATGCAACCCAAAATGAGGGTCTCTAGATAATAGAGCTACCTGACACGGTCACAACTGTCCTACTTAAACAACAGTTTAAGTAACAATTTTTTATTTCAGGAGAGTTGTGGGTTTCTCTCATCTCACTAATAAGCCAGAGACAGACTAGTCTCCTTTCTGTCCACTCCTTGGCTCCTGAAAGGCTCCAAGTGATTGTTTCTATCACACAGCTGAGCCTCCAGACAGTCAAGTCAATTGCCACAACAATCCAGATATAAGACTTCCGTACATATTTTGGTTTTTCCACTGAGAGAGGAGAGGGACAGTATGGCTTAAATAACAGGAGCAAAAGAAAAGTCCTTCTAACTGGTCAGCAAGACCTTCCTATCCCTCTTAAGAAAGACAGCTCTTCCAATTAAGGAAACACTCACACTTCCTATTTCCTGAGCTAGAAGCCTCTTAAACTTGCTAGAAGCTTAAAGCACATATGAGGGCACGGATATGTGCTGATCATGGGACTTCACTTCTGAACAACCTGTCCAACATGGCATGTGAGCCTGCAGACTTGCATGACTATAAGGCGTTATGCTAGAGGTTGCTTTTAGGTAGGGAACCACCAGTACTGCAAAAATTGTAAATATTTTCCCACAAATTGTAAAGAAATAAGAAAAAAAGAAGCAACTGGGAGAAAGGGATGATAAAGTCTGGCTGGAAAGAGT
>NW_010407034.1:393-1297 GCF_000710305.1 Buceros rhinoceros silvestris | reverse complement strand
GAGTGTTAAATTAATGTAGAGATCTATTCCTTCAGTACGTGCATTAAAACTGCAGGCTGGGTATTCAATATCCAAATGAATTGCAAAATGATTACTTGGAGCTGCACCAGCTTTTGCTTAGTTAGCATTCACCAACACAACTGCCATAGGTCTGTTTGCAGGCCTGCATACCAGCCCACGTGCATGCCAAGAGAGGGAAACACGAGAAGGGATAAAATGAGAGAAGTGAGAAAAGAGAAAAGCCTCAACAACATAGCATTCACTCCAGTGAAAGTCCAGGGCAAACCCACAGAGTTATAATGGAGAGAGACTGCAACATCTGTGCAAATCAGGCAAGGTTTCAGAGAAATGGTCTTGGGCAGTGTAAAGAAAATGAAGGAAGGGCTGCAAGATTACCATGAGATATGCAGAAAATTCATTGGTATCAGTCTTGCTGAGAACACAGAAGTGGCGGGTAAGGTAGCCAAAACCAGTTAGTGATTCTGATGACAAAACCAGAACTGTATGAAAGAAAATTTGTGCACACTTTTATCTCCCACTTCTAAAGTAGGAAGTGCTACTCCCTACCTTCCCGCAGAGCCTCCTACAAAAAAAAAAAAAACAACCAAAAAAACCCCAAAACCCAAAAACCAAAACCAAAACAAAACAAAAAGAAAAACCCCCCAAAACCTCCAAACCCTCAGTCTTTTAAAAGAACAGTGACTTCTTCTGAGAAGTCTCCTCTTCCTACAAGTGCTTATCAAATATATCTGCCAAATACTAGGTGCAGGAAATTCAAAGACTTTTATTCAGGCAATAAACTCGTGATAGCCCTCACAGTTTCTCTGGAGCAAGGAGTGCATATTAACTGTCCAAAGACATTAGGCTCCAATCTGCGTACAGTGAAAACTTCAGCAGCCATTCA
>NW_010407034.1:0-250 GCF_000710305.1 Buceros rhinoceros silvestris | reverse complement strand
CCAGCCATTCAAGGGACTGCAAAAAAATGAAGTTTGAAATAAACCTATTCCTATAGCAGAAGCTGAATGCTCAAGCATTCTTTGGGGAAGGTTTAGGACATCAGATTGCCAGCTCAGGCTCGAATCTCTTATAGGTTTTATTGTACTTTTAAGGAAGACCATTTTTAAGTCTTGTCTAAGATTTCTGCAAGTCTTTCTTTTTAATTGTCAAAGGAAAAGAATGAAATGGGGGAGGGCAGGGTGGGGGGGG
>NW_010407033.1:1163-2116 GCF_000710305.1 Buceros rhinoceros silvestris | reverse complement strand
GGTCAATAAATAGGGCCGCGACGTCTCCTCCCCCCGCGGGTCACCGTTACAAAAATACTCTCTAGAGGCGTCGGGGCGGGTTAACGAGGCGTCAGCACTCCGGGGAGGCAGCGGGTTAATGTGCCACGGGGGCGGGAGCCGCCGCGGCCAGTGCTTCCCCGGCGGGAGCCGCCGTTGTCCTGGATCATAAAGCGGCTTTTCCCGAGCAGATCCGTTCGTAGAGGCGCTCGTCCAGGGGGACGTATTTCCCCAGCTTGACATCCAGGAAGTACAACCGGTCCGAGGTTTGCTGGGGGTCGAAGCCCTCCCTCTGCAGACGGGTTTTCTGGATCTTGAACGTCCCTTCAAAGACAGAGGAGAGAAAATTAAAAACACTTCGCCTCGCCGAGGGCTGCCGGAGCACCGCAGCGAGGAGGGAATGTCCCAGCCCCGTTTCACTTCTCCCTCGCGGCTTTGCCTGAGAATCCTGAAGAAGAATTTTGAGGCTCGTTAACTGTCCTGATCCTACATGAACCTCACACCGTTCGTCCTCCTCCTCACCCCCAGAACGGCCCAAGGACCCGCTAAAACGCCGGGGAATCCAAGAACTGCGGTAAAACTGGATTAGCGGCGTTGCCTTAGAATCCTGAAGAAGAATTTTGAGGCTCGTTAACTGTCCTGATCCTACATTAACCTCACACCGTTCGTCCTCCTCCTCACCCCCAGAACGGCCCAAGGACCCGCTAAAACGCCGGGGAATCCAAGAACTGCGGTAAAACTGGATTAATGCCCTGGGTGGCGCACGAGAGAGCTGGAACCGGCTGGTTTTACATTGAAGATTTCAGGATGGTCATTATGTCACCCCAAAACGCCCCGGTAGCTGTCGGCCAGGACCCCGATACCTGTGGTGTCGACCTGGGGCAGGAGGCGGAGGAAGACGGGCCGGGCGTAGGGCGGCAGCACCTCCTGCCGCT
>NW_010407033.1:0-944 GCF_000710305.1 Buceros rhinoceros silvestris | reverse complement strand
AAAGCAGAGATGGGGGGGAGGTGGCGGCTGCTTTGGGGCCCTTCGAGGGGCCCAACCCAAAGCCACCCAACTCCACCCCACCCCAAGGCCACCCAAGGGGCTGCGACTGCCGCGTCCCCTCACCCCCAAGTCCAAACCGCGGCCGAAGCCCCGCCCCAAACCCGCTGTTCCTCGCAGCCCCCACGATCAAACCCCGCTCAAGGTGCCCTGCCGGGCACCAAGGTGCCTGGGCCCCTCCCTGCGCCCTCCTCCACCCTCGGTCCAGGAATCTTGGAGGGGTTTGGGGCTTTGTGCCACAAAGCTCACGGGAAAAACCCTCCTCTTGAGGCCCCAGACGCCGCTGGATGGTAATAAATCTGCCCAGCCCCACCGTGGGACTCTTCTATCCCTGTTTCCCGGTGTTCGGTTACACCAGAACTGACCCATTTTGACCCCAATCTCGTTTTTCTCTCATCTTCCCCATTCGCCCCAACCCCCCCGAGCTGCGACTCGCCCCTTTTACCTGGAACTTCCACCCCGTACACGGCCACGTCCGTCTGGTTGAGGACACGGCTCAAGGTGCCCTCCGCCTCCGTGGTGGAGACGTTCTCCCCGCGCCACCGGAACGTGTCGCCGCTGCGGTCCCTGAAGTACATGTAGCCCAGCTCGTCCATCACTAACACGTCGCCTGCGATGTGGGGAGAGGCCAAAACCCACCTCGGGACTCAAGGTTGTGCCACGGCGTCGCCCCGTTTACGAACCCAGGGAGGGTGGAAACGCCGCGGTGGCTTTGCAGCACCCGGCGCCGCGTCCCCCACAGGGGAGAGGCGGGGAAAAGGGAGGGAAAAACCAGCTGTCTCTGTGCTCTTCAACATCTGGATCAACCACCAGGGTGAGGGACCCCCAGTCTGGAGATGAGCCCAAGTGGGTGGGAGCGTGGAGCTGTGGAGGGGCAGGAGGCTCCA
>NW_010407032.1:504-758 GCF_000710305.1 Buceros rhinoceros silvestris | reverse complement strand
TTTGTCCTGCACTATCGTCTCTGGTTCTGTTTATGTGGGTGCTTAATTACCTGTGCGTGCAACCAGGGAAATGTTTATCCTTCCCCTTCCACACCGTTAATTTGAACACAAAGAGGAGAACCATCCCCAAACCCCGACAGCTGGCCAAAAAAGCCCCAGGAGCCCAACCGGGCACCGTGCTCAACCACGTCCCCGACCCCCACAGCTCCCGGGGGGCTGTGGGGAAGACCCACATCTCCACTGGGGGGCTCGGT
>NW_010407032.1:0-313 GCF_000710305.1 Buceros rhinoceros silvestris | reverse complement strand
TCAGTGTGGCTGTGCCGGGGAGATCCATCTCCCTCCTGCCGAGCGCAAATTGGTCCCAAGGCACCTGATCGAGTAGATGGGAAATGACAAACTGAAAATTCAGCGTAATAAAATCCTACAGCCTTTCATCTCCCGCCTTCATCACCTGGCGTGAAATCAGTGTGGCTGTGCCGGGGAGATCCATCTCCCTCCTGCCGAGCGCAAATTGGTCCCAAGGCACCTGATCGAGTAGATGGGAAATGACAAACTGAAAATTCAGCGTAATAAAATCCTACAGCCTTTCATCTCCCGCCTTCATCACCTGGCGTGAAAT
>NW_010407031.1:1686-2103 GCF_000710305.1 Buceros rhinoceros silvestris | reverse complement strand
TTGCCCTGCTGCCCTCTTCCCATTGCTGCTGCCCGCTGCAGCCCCCCCTCCCCCCGCCAGCCCTTCCCTCAGCGCTCGGGATAACCCTGATCCCAACACGACTCTCTCCCGCTGCGCAGCCAGCGCGGAGCTGCGGCTCGCCCCGGCTGCGGGTGCAGGCTGATGCCGCGCTGTGTTTGATCCATCACTGCCTTTCCCATCACGCTCCATCTCAGGCTGAAGTGCAGCCGTTTCAGCTGCCTCGGAGAGATTTTTTGCACACCAGGCCATCTAAAGTCATCGCCCAGGGTAATTTCAGCGCACCCAGGAGCCAGGGAGCGGGAGCTGCCCTCGAATCCCTGCCGGCGGGGAATGATGAGGGTGGAGAAGCCAACACAGAGCTCCCCCCAGGCCGTGTCACGCTGCCGGCAGGCCCCC
>NW_010407031.1:348-1578 GCF_000710305.1 Buceros rhinoceros silvestris | reverse complement strand
GAAGCCAACACAGAGCTCCCCGCAGGCCGTGTCACGCTGCCGGCAGCCCCAGCCCGCCTCAGCACCGGCAGATTCCTCCAGCGTGCTTCTTCCACTGACAGCTGTGTGTAACCTCCTCGCTTTTTAGCCATTTAGAGAGACATCCCTCTGAGACAGATGCCGACGGAGCTGACAAACACAGCCAAGCCGCTTCAAGATTCGCAGGGAAGGAGTTAGGGCCCCTCTCTGCTATGGGAGTCACGCAAATGCTGCGCTGTTGGTCCCCAAGAGCAGGGACAGGACACCCACAGGGAGCCCTGTGTTAGCCGAAGGGCTCTGTCCCGCCTCAAAGCAGCCTGGCTCTGGCAAGAGTTAATGGAAGGAAATCAGTTGGGTCCCCACAGGGCAGCTCCTTCGCACCCTTTCTGTGTCGCTGCGCTGTGGGCAGCTGCTCCCTGCTCCTCGCTGCTGCCTGTCCGAGAGGAATCAATCCCATCGCCTTGCCCTGCAGTTCCCTCCCTGCCAACCCCTCACGGAGTTTCACTGGGAAGGCTCAAGGGATGATCCTGCCTGATGCAGGGCAGCCTCTGGGTCACCTGAAGGCAGCGAGCTGGAAGCTGTGGACTCTTGCCGGGCGTGCTGGCTGTGTCAGCCTGCTGCCCGAGCACCACGGGGCACGGCTACGCGTTCCGTCAGCGCCGCTGGCTGCCCAGCACGATTCGAGGAGCAACAGGAACAGGAGGCAGATGCTTCTGAGGGACCAAGGCACGCGGGAGGAGGGGGAAAGCAGGAGGTGCAAAGGACATTGCAAGTGGCGCAGCTGAGGGCAACAACTAAGTGCAATCCGAAGCCCAAAGCTGCGGCTCTTCGTGAGCAGAGGCGCTGGAACAGGTTTGCCTGTTGCTGTGTCGGTCGCTGAGCAGCTCCATCACGGCCCAGGGTGAAGGAAGGGCTTGTTGGTGCAATGGGACAACCTGCCCTCTCGCCTCGGACGCGAAGGGAGAGTGGGGAGGAGCGGCGGGAGCGCCGGGAGAGCCGCTTCCAAGGGCGTTAGTGTTTTAATTGCAGCCTTGCCACTCGCTGGGCTCGTCAGCGATGTGAATTAAGCTGTCACTCTCCCCGGCTTGCGATTCACAGGAGGAGCCTGGAAGCAGCTCTAGCACGGCTGGCTGCTGCCCCTTCCTGGTGATGGGAGACGGTGACACCGGTATGTGCCCTCCTACCTGGACTGGAGGCGGCCAGCGCAGGGCC
>NW_010407031.1:0-210 GCF_000710305.1 Buceros rhinoceros silvestris | reverse complement strand
GCTGCCAGCGCAAGGCCGTGCTTGTTGTCATGGGCAAAGATGCCTGAGGGATGAAGTCAGGCTTTCGTGACTCACGCAGAAACGACCCGGGTGAACGGTTATCGTGGGCGTTCACGAACCCCGGCTTAGTTACAGCGGTATTTACCGGGCCCCAGCGATGGTTCCTGACCCTGCAGGTCCGGCACAGGCAGGAACAAGCAGCTGGAGCCG
>NW_010407030.1:815-1489 GCF_000710305.1 Buceros rhinoceros silvestris | reverse complement strand
TGGGGGTGGGATGGGGCTTGCGGTGGGGGAACCCTAAACTGGGAGGAGGGGCCCAAACTGGGAGGGAAACCCTCAAACTGGGACGGGGAACCCTAAACTGGGAGGTGGGTGGGGCTTGTCGGGGGGACTCAGGACCCCCTGAGGACTTGGGGGACCCTCGTGGCCTTGGTGGCCCCCGTGGGGTCTTGGTGGCCCCTGTAGGGACATGGTGACCCCGTAAGTTCTTGGTGGCCCCCATGGGGACTCCGTAGGGCCTTGGTGGCCCCCAGAAGTCCTCGGTCGACCCCAGAAGTTCTTGGTGGCCCCTGTAGGGACGTGGTGGCCCCCAGAAGCTCATGATGGACCCCATTAACTTCTTGGTGGCCCCCCAGAAGTTCTTGGTGGCCCCCATAGAGACCCCGTAACTTCCTGGTGGGCCCCATAGGGATGTGGCGGACCCCATAACTTCTTGGTGGGCCCCGTAAGTTCTTTCTGGACCCCGTGGAAAGTTCTTGGTGGCCTCCAGAAGTTCTTGGTGAACCTGATAGGGACTTGGTGGACCCCAGAAGCTCATGATGGACCCCATAACTTCTTGGTGGGCCCCATAGGGACATGGTGGACCCCATAAGTTCTTGGTGGGCCCCGTAAGTTCTTTGTAGACCCCATGGAAAGTTCTTGGTGGCTCCCAGAAGTTC
>NW_010407030.1:0-601 GCF_000710305.1 Buceros rhinoceros silvestris | reverse complement strand
CTTGGTGGACCCCATAACTTCTTGGTGGGCCCCATAAGTTCTTTCTGGACCCCATGGAAAGTTCTTGGTGGCCTCCAGAAGTTCTTGGTGAACCCGATAGGGACTTGGTGGACCCCAAAACATCTTGGTGGACCCCATAACTTCTCGGTGACCCCCATAGGGACTTGGTGGACCCCATAACTTCTTGGTGGGCCCCATAGGGACATGGTGGACCCCATAAGTTCTTGGTGGGCCCCGTAAGTTCTTTGTAGACCCCATGGAAAGTTCTTGGTGACTCCCAGAAGTTCTTGGTGGCCTCCAGAAGTTCTTGGTGACCCCCATAGGGACTTGGTGGACCCCATAACTTCTTGGTGGGCCCCATAGGGACATGGTGGACCCCATAAGTTCTTGGTGGACCCCGTAAGTTCTTGGTGGGCCCCATAAGTTCTTTGTAGACCCCATGGAAAGTTCTTGGTGACTCCCAGAAGTTCTTGGTGACCCCCATAAGGACTTGGTGGACCCCGTAACATCTTGGTGGACCCCATAACATCTTGGTGGCCCCCATAGGGACATGGCGGACCCCATGAGTTATTGGTGGACCCCATAACTTCTTGGTGGGCCC
>NW_010407029.1:18130-21349 GCF_000710305.1 Buceros rhinoceros silvestris | reverse complement strand
CTTGCTGTGGCGCGGTGCTGCGGCGGTGGCGGCTGGAGGAGCCGAGCTCGCTGGGTCTGCAGTGAGCACAGCTCTGGAGAATGAGGGGGTGCCTTTTGGTGCTGGTCAGGGCGGATGGGACACTGGAGAGGAGCACCCCAGGTGCTGGCCCTTGCCACCAGATGCTGCTGTTGTCACTGCTACGGAGGAGCTGAAGGCAGCAGGAGGATAAAGGAAGTGACTTACCCTTTTCTGGTATTGAGGGCTCTTTCTTTTCTTCTTTTCGGAGCTATCGTATGCCGTTCGCTTACGCGCAGTGGGGCCTGTTTGTCTGTGGGATGAGGCTGCAGGAACGATGCTGGAGGTGAAATGGGTTGACTTTGTTTTCCTGGCCGAGTGCAGGTGTTACGGTCCTCACTTCAGCATCGAAACATGGCCCAGGGCAGAGGTATCGCCTGCTGCCTCTGCTTCGGAGAACTTCTCTGGCCGGTGTGGGTGGCCGAAGATTGCTGCCGGCACACAGTTACCTTGTGCCTGCTGCGGAGAGCACCGCGTGAGCACCCCCGTGTTCTGGAGCCACATGGGACCCTCTGGGGAAACTCCAAACACTCACACCGGCCCCAACTGTGTCGCACCTGTCCAGTGCTGGTGGCTCAGCCCAGAGCTGCACTAAGACAGTGTCTGCCTCAGAACATTTCTGCTTGAAAAAGCTACAGAGGAGGGGAGGGTGGACTGGAAAAATCAGAAGTTCTCCTTCCCGCTGTCGCAGGCAGGTGTCCCGGGTGAAATCCACCACTGGGCAAGGAGCACTCGCGGGCTCTTTGCTGTCCTCCTGCCTGGCCGAGTTTGTGGAGGGGCTGTAAAGCCCCCAGATTTAAAGGGCTTGTTTTGTTCGGGCTTTGGTTTTGTTTGTTTTTTTTTTTTCCAAAGGGCTGCTTCGTTTTTTTATTTATTTTTTGGGGAGGAGGCAGAGAGGCTGGGAAAGGGTGCGCAGTGTCCCTGCGTGTAAATACCTCGCTGTGAGCATGGCAGAGCTGCGCCTGTCGCCAGCGAGCTTGCTTGGGAGACACTCTTTAGCCCAAAGCATCCTGAAATGTTAATGTGATTGTTTTGTGCACTTAGGGGATGTGATACTGTTACCGTGCGGTCTCCGATCTCGCCTGCGCGCTGCAGCGAGCCACAATTTCTTTTGGCAGTTACAGAGGTGCCTCCTGCGCATCTGCATTCCCGGTTTTCAGAGGACAAGGGGGCGTTTAGAGGGGTAATGACATGGAGCCAGCATTCAGCTGAGGCCTCCCATGCCTTTAACTGCTTCCAGAGCCATCCCTGTTTTCACTCAAAGGGCTGGTCACCATAAGGAACCAGTGCAGAGGAGTGAGGGGCTGGACAGCCATGGGTGGAGAACGGGATCCTTCACGCCCCAGGGTGCGAAGGAGCCTTCCCCTCTGCTGGCTGCAGCTGGTGAGGAGTTTTTATGTGCTGGGCATGCTGGTGCCATCGAAGCAGGGGCAAAAGGGCTCCCTAGGTGAACCGGTCCCCATCATGGAGCAGCTTGCTGTGGCAGCTGGGAAGCGGAGCTGACGCCAAACTTCTCCATAGCCGGGGAGCTGCCGCTCGCAGCCTGGAGGACTGATGCTCCTTGGCAGGATTTACAGGCTTCTGCTGGGCTCAGCTCAAGGTGCAGGGACAATAAGGAGTGACACCTCTCCAAAGCCACTGACAGCCTCCCTAGGGCACACTGCAACAAGCGTTTCCCGCATCGGGGTGCTGGCTTCTCACCTCCTTTCCATGGGCTGCATCCAGGACCTGCTCCATCACCGGGTCTGCGCAGGAGGAACATCTCTTGAGCCATAGACGGTGTCTGCACTGTGGCCCCAGGGGACTGGGGAGGTTCACCTGAAAGCGGTACCATCTCTGCAAGGAGCCCTTGTCCAAACCGTGACGCCTTTCTCCGCCAGCGGCCACCTGAGCCCCACTCAAGGGAGCACCTACCTCTGTTTCGGATTCCTCTTTTAAATCTTAAAGCCTCTTTATCTGTCCCTTCTGGCCTTTTTTCTGGGGCAGTGGTACCTCCTGCAGGTCCTGTTCCTTCTCCCTTGCTGCAGAAGTGGAGCTTTCACGGCGTCTTGCTGCTGCCCAGGTGCTGTGATGGTGTTACCGGGAGAGGCAGCGTATTCCTGCACCGCGCCAGGGGACTGCTGGTCTGTGGTGGGGTGTTCCCATGTCCCTCCAGTTGCTTCGTGAAAATTTAGGTGTTTTCCCACTTAAACTCCAGGGAGGCTCTTTGCTTCTGTTTTTCACAGGAGGTAAACCATGGAAAAACTGTAGTTCAGTAACACGGGCTTGTTCTGCTCTTAGCAGAGCTTTAGCGACAGGATCTGGTATGCCGGAGATAGACCAGCGTGGACGGATTCTCCCAGGTCCAGAAGAACGGGAGAGAGTTTTTCCTCCTCAGCCCAGGCAAAATTGCTTTTGCAAGGCAGAATGTGTGGCAGAATGTTGCCAGTGCAGGGTACCGTGTGCTCTGTCACGCTGCGCAAGAGCGATGCTGCACGAGGAATGATCCTGCTCCCCAGGGGCAACTTTGGGAAGTGAATTAACATCTTCCCATTCTTCCTGCAGAAATAAATTTAAATATTGAAATGCAGGAGGTGTGTCATAGTTTTGCCAGTTCAGGGTACCGTGTGCTCGGTCACGCTGCACAAGAGCGATGCTGCACGAGGAATGATCCTGCTCCCCAGGGGCAACTTTGGGAAGTGAATTAACATCTTCCCATTCTTCCTGCAGAAATAAATTTAAATATTAATTTGTCTTAGTTGCTTCTGGTGTTTGGATGGTCAGACTTGGTTAGCACGAGGCCTGATTTCCACGGAGGGCAGTGATTGATGGGGCGGAGGAGGAGGACCCAGCCTGGGAATACCTAATCCTTGCAGAGCAAGCACGCTGCTGTGACACCGGCAGTGCCCGTGGTCCTTGGGAACCTCCAACATCTCCAGCAGTTAACGGGAGGTCTTAGTTGCTTCTGGTGTTTGGATGGTCAGACTTGGTTAGCACGAGGCCTGATTTCCACGGAGGGCAGTGATTGATGGGGCGGAGGAGGAGGACCCAGCCTGGGAATACCTAATCCTTGCAGAGCAAGCACGCTGCTGTGACACCGGCAGTGCCCGTGGTCCTTGGGAACCTCCAACATCTCCAGCAGTTAACGGGAGATACATGCTGGGGAGCCCTGTGAACCCTGTA
>NW_010407029.1:11737-17980 GCF_000710305.1 Buceros rhinoceros silvestris | reverse complement strand
TCAGCAGCATCCCAAAACCCCAAACTTGCTCCAAATCTTCCTAACAGGGCTCTGTGCCTTCACATCTCCAGACGCAGCCTGTGCCTTGTCTTTCAGGCTGATAAATTGACCAAAACTATTTTGCCAATGCACCGCCATAAATTATGGATAATTAAAATCTGCTAGTCATGAGCCGGGTATTAATCTGCAACTGATGCTCTCTTCCTCGAAGAACCTTCAGAAATGGCATCTGAGCTGCCGGTACCAGCCGGGGTCGACAGAGCAAATGCGTTTCTGTGGAACGTTTCATTTTGTTTTGACTTTTGCCGTAAATTGTACGTTGCAGTGATAAACACATCCCCCCTTTTCATCCTCCCAGAACTGCTTTGCCATTCTGGAAGATAAATATACTCTTTTCCTCTCCGTTTTCGAAGCACACTCTGTTTTGAAGTAGCGTAAATCTTTCTTTGGAGATGGAGGATTTTGGATGGAGAACAAAGTCCGGCGGGTTTTTAATTTGGGGCCCATTTTATTCTCGTTTGGCAGGCAGCTCCTGCTGATTTGCAAATGTGGAATGTTTTTTAGGCCCTGAATATGGGCAAGGCCGCCTTCTGAAGAGCGTTTGAGCTATTCAGTGGGACAACCCCGGGTCCTCCAGAGCGGTCTCGGATGGGTTACACAGCAGAAGGTGTTCGAAGCTCCTTTTTGCCTTGGGCTGTAAGTCAGGGATTGGGAGCTCAGTAGTTGAATGTCGGTCCATTCACAGAACTTGTTCTCGCTGGGTGCATAGAGGGAAGGCTGTAATCTGCTTGTTTTGGGAACAGTGGGAGATGTTTTGAAGACTGTCTGACTTGTATGGAAAAACATGTTTGTTGGGGCTGATTCTGAATGACCTTGTCAAGGGTCTGATCTGTGAAAGTTCCTGTAGCAGAGGTGACATCACGAGGCTGAAATTCAGGATCAAAATTTTTCAGGTTTCTGTGATCTGTTTGTTAGTGGAAACATTGGCTCCTAAATCAGTGATCCAAAGCCTATTGCGTGTTACACCGCCATAACCATGGGGTGAATCCACCTGGGCTCACCCCCCTGAGCTCACAACAGGCACCGGGGACAGTCTGTGTGTCCACATTCCGTCGGTGATTTGTGGTTTGCTTGTACCAGACCGGAGCATCCTATTGCTTGTGCAGCGCGTGGCTGCTGCTCGCTGGGGCAGAGGCCTTCCAGGGTCCTGCTTTTGCTGGACGTGAGAACGGGCGCTACCAGCCCCTTTCCTCATGGTCACTGTTGAGGTATTTCTGCAGCATTTGAAGCACAATCGCTCTTTGCGTTCTGCTTCTCTTTGCCTCTCGGGGCTGCGGGATGGGGGGAGCGGGAGGTGAGGACCCACTGGCCGAGCAGGAGCGTGCTGGGGGGGCGTTATCCCATCTAGGTGCCCAATTTTCCCCTATTACCTTTGTGCTCGTTTGGTTTTTTTACAAAATGAGCTCTAAATGCTTTTACCATAAGCTGGGTTATATCTTTCAGTATAAATGAAGCATATAATTGTATTTTCCTAACAGCCATGCATTAAAAATAAGTTACTGTGCTGCTGGTGTGTGTTCTCCGGCAATTTTCGAGGCGGTGAGAGGAAGGCTTCTGTCTGAAGCAGTTCTGTGCCACCTTCTCTGCCTCTTGTATGTGTTTGGTTCTGCATTTTTCAAGTCGAGGTAAAGTGTTAGTGTAATCCAGCTTTGATACCTCCTAATTGGAGGTTTGAGCACTAATGTTCCACCTTTGTGATTTTACATGCACGTTTTCATGTAAAAGGCTTATACCTGGGGATGCACATTTCAGCTGCAGGGGGAAAACCTCCCCGCAAAACTTACTGAAACAAGCACTAATCAAGCCACTCTTGAAAAAAAAAAAAAAAGAGATTGAAAACGGTGTTAAATTGCCTCATTTTGCACTTAAATGACCAGATTGAAATATTTTAATCATCTGCAACTCCCCTCCCCTCCCCATTGTTTCCCTCTGGAGGTTTTGTTCCGATGGATGCCATTTCTTCTGTGAAAAAGGGCATTGGCGGCTGCCGCGCCTGCGGGCAAAATCTTTGCATTATGCCACGGGATCTCTCTCCTCCACCGTAATCTTTTGCATAGATTGGGTGACCTCTATAGATATAATTAAATCTCTTCCTGACGACCACGATTTCACTTCAGCTTTCTGTGTGGCGAGTGTAACTATTAGGTAAGTGTTCAATTAGGGGCCTGGACCAGTAAGTGTTGTTATGGAAAGATTATTTGAGCATCAGTTTTTGCTGGTTGCCGCACGTGGCTGCTGAGGAACCTTATCTGCAGCGATGGGGTGACTCCTGGTGTGAGGGACCTTCTTGGCCTCTAATTGTAGCCTGGACACAGGAGGTTGGATTGCATGAGTGTTTAAAATGTAGATATTTTAATATTCTTCTGCTGGTTTAAGGGCCCAACCTCTTGCTTTCGTGGTGCTTTTTTCCCCCCCGTGTTTCTAAGGATCTTTGAGGAGCTAGAAAAGGAGGTGGCAGTACGGGGACCTGTTCCCAAGCAGGGTGGCTGGTAAAATTTGCTGCGGCTCTGCCCTGAGCCTCTCCTCCCGCTCCTGATGTGCCTCTTTGCTCCCACGCAGCCGAGGCCACCAGCACTGCGGAGAAGGACTGGAGCAGCCTCCGCTCCAAACGGGGCAGCCCTGGCACCGCAGTGCTCGGGGAGGTGGAGGAGCGAGCGCCGGGGGTGCTGGCACGTGGCACCCTCCCCTCTGGTGATGTGCCACCATCCTTTCTGTCACCCAGGTGGTATTTTCCCTCATGTCCGCTGGATCCTGTTCCACCGCAGCAGCGGTGAGCAGAGCTGTTTTTATCGGATTAGCTGGATCACGTTAGCAGGTTTTTCTTCCTGCAAAACCTAGCGATGACTCAGAGTTTCCATTCCCGTCTGGCCACGTCAAGGAGGCTCCGTCCCCTTTCTTCTCCAGCTGTCTGCCTGTGCGCCGCACTCCTCCTCTCCCCTCAGCTTTAGAGAAAACTGTCATCTTCATCTTCCTCTCCATCTCCTGCTGCTTGGAGGGTGGAGCCTGAGCTTGCCTGTGGTTTGGGTCGGGAGATAAGGACTCTGTTGTGGTTCTGCCATTTGTCCTCTGCATGAACTGGCCCAGGTCTCTGTCTGTGAGCAGTGGGGCATTTCAGGGTACCTGGGGGGTTATTTTTATGAACAATTTCAGCCATCCCGAGTGCTGAGCTTCCATTGCAGGGGACCTGGGTCCCAGGAGAGGTGCAAGCAGAGCCCGGGACACCTCAAAAGGCTTCTCTCTTCCAAAGACATGAACCTCCACATATATATCTATAGAAGATTTTCACCTTTCCTGCCTGATTTACCCAGCAGTTTATTCCCTGAGCATCTCCTTCCTCTCCCTGGGAAGGGGCTAGAGCCGAACAGCTCATTAGAAGTTGTTAAGCCATCTGAAAACCCTCAAATGCAACAGTTTTAATGTGAAGGACGACACTGTGTAGGGGAGGAGATGGGGCAGGTGGTGGTAATGGAGAGCTTGAGCTCCCACGGTGCTGCATTTGTGTCCGTGTTGAGAACCGATGGACTTCAGTCCTGTTCTGTAGCAATGTACAGGCTGAGCTCCTCCCTTCCCCAAAAGCTGATTTCTGGGTCAGTGATGAGCTGTTTCCTTCCACCTCTACCATCACCTTTCCTCTACACCATGGGGAAGATGCTGCCAGGGCCCCTCAGGGCACTGCGGTCGGTGGGAGGATGACGTGGGCTACTGAAGGTTGGCTTATCCAAGTCCAGCGCTGCTGCACCCGCAGGAGTGTCTGTGGGCTTCAGGTCTCCCTGGCTGATGCTGCTCATGAGCCCTGAGTTAAAAGGCTTTTTGTTTCATCGCTTATAGTTACTGAACCCTAAAATAAAGGGTGCTGTGTGCCTGCTGTGGGAGAACGGTGTATTTTTAGGGAATTAGGTTTCTAGTTCCTCAGATCAGAAGAGGGACAGCATGACCCAGGGTCCTTAGTGAAAAGGAAAGAAGCTTTGACAGCATCAAAATTAAATTTATGAAAACTTTAGAGGAAGTTTTGTGTGGAAACAGCTGAATTATCTTGGTTTGTCCCAGCTTGTGCAATGGGTGCAAAAAAGCATTTGGATGTCATTGGAAGAAGAAAAAGCAGAACTACTGGGGGGAGGGGGGGCACATGGTCTGTGGAAGCTGGGGCTTGTAGCGCTGGGAAGGATGTGTTCGCTCTGACGGGATCCTGCTCTGTTTGTCCACGTTGAACCCAGGCAGGCAGCTTTCCCCTGAAGCGTTATCTCGTCTCTAAGTAGCATTCAGGGAAGAAGAATGTGCTCTTAACAATATCAAACTTTTGGGACCGGCTGGCAGACTTTACTGATGATAAGCACCGTTGATTGAAGATCAAACAGCCCCTGAAGAAAAATCTTCCAACACGCGCCGCGGATCTAACCCTGCAGCCAGACCGTGAGGCCACGCAGCCTTCGCTCCCCGTAGCTTTAGGAACCTGCACTGGAGTTACTGGTCTCCTCTACCCGAGACGGATGTTGGTGACGTGGTGGTTTTAAACCTGATAAATCTGTTAAAGCTGAGAACAACATTTATTAGATGCCAAGAAAACCAGAGTCATGTTTGCAATATTAGATGGTAGTTTTATATATATATATTTATTTTTCCCCTCCCTTAAGACAGAGGCTGCCCAGGGCGAAGGACTGCAGGTCATAAAGTGACCTGAAAACCAGTGGCATGTGGCTTTTAATTAATTGCCAACTTGCATTTCTGTGTCAAGGTGGCAAATTAATTGTGCGTGTGTGTCTGCAAACGGGAGAGTTGTGCCGTGGCTGTGCCGAACGGTGCACATGGAGTATTTAACTGTTGGGTTTAAATCAGACCAGAGCGTGGGTTTTGTGCAAACTATCTTAAACCAGTTTCTTCACTTAAGAGTTGGGCTTTGAAAAGGGGAAAAGTATTAACAAAATGTTCTTTTGAGCTTCGTAAACTCTCAGCCTTTTAAGGAAGGCGGCTGGTGCGTAGTGACCTTCTTTTGGGGGAGGCCAAACCCTGGTGGGAAGAACAATGTGAATCTTCGGTCACTTGTGGAAGCAGGGGACGAAGTTTGCGTGGAAGCACAAATGAAACAAATACATGTTTAACACATAGAATAGCTTGGGCTGGAAGGGACCTCTGGAAGTGTATGTAATGTAATTCCAATAGCACCTTCTGGGATTGAGATGGCAGGAGAGAAAAATAGCACCGTGAGCCCACACCAACTGTGAGCTGTGGATTTTCTGCTCCGATACAGTGAGAGTCTCAGCGGTGACGGCTGCAGTCAAATGCTAAATAGGAAGCTGGTAATAAAAAGGGCTTTAGTTAGAATTAATAAAATGTGAAATGCCTCATTCCTTGGAAAATGTGCGGTATTGACTAAGATTTAGAATCGCGTCCTGTAGGAGCAGGGATCCAGGCTGCGGACTCCGGCGCCGGCTCCAGCATCCCTTCCCTGCACGTGCTCTGTTCCGCTTAGAGCGCAGGGCTTCGTTTATTTGATTTTTTGGCTGCAAAGGTCACGGTGTGCAAGTCTGAGAGGAAATTAGTGAAGAGCTGGAAGCAAGGGCAGCCTCGTACAAAATTATCATCGGCTTCTCCCCGTCTCGCACCTCGCCGTGCCTTGCCTGGCAGCAGGATACCACCCCCACACGCCACTTCCCTTTGTAATGGTGCTGCTGGGTCCAGCTGGACTAACAGCTTGCTCTCATTTCGATGTCGGTAGTATCTAAGGGCTAAGCTCCTGACCGTGAGGTGCTGCGCACTACACCTGTGTGCTGGAGGACATGTCCCACCTCAGGTAGGACTCTGTTGGGTCCTCTATAAGCTCCCAGAGCAGAGACTGAGTACTGAATTTCAGAGAATATAGGTAGGATCCGAATGTAAAGAGGTAGCAGTCGTTATCAAAATAGGATAATGGGCAAATCCAAGATTATAGTGGAAACTTACTTCTGATTCGGATGAGGTTTGATTCATTTGAAGTCCTTCTATCCAGAGTTGCCCTTCACAAGCTGCATGTGAAGCCGTAGGTACAATTTGCATTGGCAGGAAATCACTGCTCTGAGTTAATTGGCTGGGAAATGCGGATTTCAATGTCTGCGTGTCTGTGAAATTGTCTTAGGATGTTCTGAACCTCAGCTGGGGCTTCTTTGCCCCCAGAGCTGGAAATCTTGGTTATTTCAGAGGCAGGGAAAG
>NW_010407029.1:8515-11648 GCF_000710305.1 Buceros rhinoceros silvestris | reverse complement strand
GAGCGTGCTGCTGGGTCTGGGGCTTTAGCTTGTGTCACTGTCATTGTGCCATGAGCACAGTGGTGACGGTGCCAGCTTGGAAGGGAACCTCTACTTGGCAAAAAATATCTCAAGAGCTGGCTGCCTCCTTGCTTAGCGCAGTTGTAGCAGGAAGGCTGTGGGACCCAGAGGGTTCTGAAGAGCTGCCATCTATGTCAGGGCCACCAGGGTGTCGAGGGACCAGCTGTGCTCAGATGCTGTGAAATGGGGCTGGTGGCTGCTGTCCTGCTCTCAGCATGGTCGTGTGCATCACGGCTGCTCCCGGTGTCAGTGTGGCACGTACAGCGGGACGGGGGCTAGCTCGGCCACCTGAAGCTGATGGCCTCAGCCCTTCACCCAGGGCTGGAGCCACTGGAGAGGCCAAGCAGGAGATCCAGCCGCCTTTGGCGTTTCTGCTGTGTTTGTTTGGGGATAAACGTGACCTCCAACACTACTAACGCAGCAACATCCAGGCTGAATTGGCTTCAAAACTACGACGTGAGGTTTGCGTGGTGGCACGTTTCCGTCGCTGTGGGTGCCTTGCCTGACGCAGCGGCGGAGCCAGGCGCCGCGGGGCTGCTTAGCCAAGGCCATCAGCGCCTTGGGTCCCTGCCCGGCCATCGCTGAGCTCTGCAGTTAGCGTCCGCAAGGCCAGGGGCGGCTCGGCAGGAGCTGCTCAGACCTCACAGCTTGGAGCCCTGTGCGAGACGGCGTTCCCTTCGCTGCGCTGAAGCGGTGCGGGCTTGACTGGGGAGCCTTGATAAAGCAGGAGGCTTGGTCCGACGGGGGTGGGAAGGAGGTGAAAAAGCAAAGCTGAATTCCATGCTCGTATCAGCCGCGATTCAGGTTGTTTCCCCATGCGGAGGTTTCCCCTCTTCCTCCCTGCTGTCCAAGTGTTGCTTCTGTTGCCTTTGCGATTTATTTTCTTTTTAGCCTGGGGGCTGCTGCGAGAGGTGTCTCTTTGCTCTGCCGGCTGTTCCTGATGCTTCGTTTTCCTCGCTAATACCAATTGTTTCTGCCAAAATCGTTTGGTGGTGTTATGTAAACCTCGAATCACACACTAACGCTCTAATCCGGGTGCTCCTACACGCGCTGGCGCGGATTCGCCCCTGCAGTGACTCCGCTGCCATCAGGCGTGTTGTGCCTGGGGTCCCCTTGGCTCAGCAGCCTCCGGGGGTGGGATGCCACCGGCCACAAGTCCACAGCCATCGTTGTCACTGGGTGTTTTAGTGGGAGGCATGAAAACACCCCGTAAGTTGCTCAGGGCTGAGATTTGAGCTGTTTGTAGAGCGTGGTACCTGCACAGCAAGGCCGGTTTCGTGGCACTGGGGTTTTGTGCCGTTGGGTTTACAGCAGCATTGGTGGGTGGGACGCGTGTGGTTCCGTGGTAGCACCAAAAAGTGGTTTGCTGCATCTCCACCCCATCGCTGCCCATGGTCCAGGGCAAAGCCTACCTGTGTGGTCCCCATGCTCTCTGCCAGCCAGACGATGGGATTCGAGCTCCTGGAGCATCTTCATGGAGATGCTGTGTTCCGGCAGAGGCTGCTGGTGGGGACCATTTCTGTGCCAAATAGCCTGGGCCCTCCTCTGAGGTGGGCACACTCTCTCAATGGCAAACAGTTGCTTATCTTTGCTAATATGACTTTCCAGGTCTTAATGAATTTCCTAGTGCTGCTTAATGTGATTTGGCAACCAGAATTATTTTAAATTTGAACAACAAAAGAGAGATCTCCCATTGCTGGGAGCCCAACCTCTTCCCCATATACTGCCCTGTTTTTGAGAGATTAAACAGAGATTTAATCCCGCTGAGCTGGCAGGTGATGCTGCTGAGTGTTTGGAGGGGATTACAGTAAATCCATTCCTCCTGATTTAGCTCAAGATTTGAAGTCATTGATAACATTTGCCCAGGTTACATCTCTTGAACCTCCTCTGAGCCAGTGAATCTGCAGAGGTGTAAATGAAGGCGGAACTTGTTTCTGGAGCAGCAAGGCTAATGAATTAACCTTTATGAGGTTGAGGAATGCTTAACATGGCTGTACATCTATTCCTGTCTCTGTGTCCAGTTAATCCGCAGTGCCCCAGGGTTAAAGGCTGTCCGGGCTGGCTTCTTGGCTGGGGGAAACTGGCCTGAAGCTCCTGCTGCACTAGATGCTCTGCAACAACTGACCTGCGTGTGCACGACACCGTGGTCATGGGTCACTTGAGTTTCAGCTGAAAAATGCTGTCTTTCAAACTAGGGATGAGAGATGGCTAGGGATGGGTGCAGCTGTGCGCTGGGGTCCAGCCAAAGCTGTGCTAGTGTCCAGGCCGTTGTTTTTCTTCTGTGGTGGTGTTGCAAAGGACTGGAGGGTTAAAGAGGATGTTCTTGGCAGCCTCCAGCAGCTCCTGGACCTTCTGGTGTATCTACATGCATCCTACAGCACAAGCCCAGGGATGGTGGGACTCCAGGACGTGCTCCTCTAAGGTGTCCCACCATCACATGTTGTCTTCAAGAGGAACATTGACTTGCAGTGTTGCTGTTTGGGCCAAGGACCAGCGTTGTGACTCGCACCAGCAGTATGTAGTGCCCTGTGCTGAACATCGTGCCAGGGCTGCAGGAGAGAGCACGGCTCTGCAATTCCAAGGATCTATTCAGCAACAGCACCGAGCGATTGTCCTGGTGGCGGGAGAAATCATCACAGTCTTCACCTCTTCCCAGTGTTGCACACAGTCATATTCAGATCCTGAGGACCAAAAAGACCTGCTGGGAGTACAAGGGGTGCAGCGCTGGAGCCTCCATCCCAGAAGAGCTTTATAAACGAGGGCAGTGCACAGCAGGGTATTTGCTGCTGGGTGTCAGCAGTGCCTGCAGCATCTGCAGGGGATGACAGGGCAGAGAGAGGAAAAAGGTTTGTGCAAAGTGACTTTGGCATTTTTGGCTTTTGGAGAAGCAGAGCTCGTGCCTGCAGCCCTGTTCGGAGCCCTTGCCCTGGGTCTGCTCATGCAAGAGGGCTGCAGAGTGGCTCGGCCACTTGGGGGTTTCATACCACCGGCAAACCTGTGCCCAGCTCTGAGCTTCCCTGCGATGAGAAGTACCCACCGGAGCGGGAACAGCGGCAGCTTTGGGACGCTTTAG
>NW_010407029.1:4006-8460 GCF_000710305.1 Buceros rhinoceros silvestris | reverse complement strand
AGCTTCCCTGCTATGAGAAGTACCCACCGGGGCGGTAACAGCGGCAGCTTTGGGATGATTCAGAGGAGGAGGGGAGCCTGTAAACAGCAGTGTCTTCATGCTGCTTAGCACAGCTGACAGTTAAAAATCACCTTAAAGAGATCAAACACGCTCATGGAAAGCCCATCTTGGAAGCCTGAGGAACCTCAGAGCATGGTGGACCCCAACATACAAATTCACAGAAGTCACTTGATAAAGTTTTGGTAACTCTGGAGGTGCAAGAGGCAGCTGGGGGTGTCTGATGTGTCTGCTCACCTCAGAGGCTGCTGCTTCTCTCTGTAACTCCATGACTTGGCTGTCTCAGGAAAGGCAGCGCTGGCACGGGCCAGATGCTCTTATCTGCGTGTGATCTGGAGTTCCAGGCGCTGTCCAGTAGGGCTGGAGTCAGAGATGGCCTGAACAAGCGCTGTCGTGGCGTGGAGGATACCAGGATCAGCTGGCTCCCTGAGGAGCTTCCAGGGATTTGGATTTATACGGCTATAGCGGCAAACGCAGACTCCACCCGGTCATTACAGATGCTGGTGAGATGGGTGTGAAACATGAAGCCCAATGGTAAGTCACGGACAATGAGAGATACTTTAGAGAATTTATTGTTTGGGAATAATTCAGGAAAAAATCGTATTTTTTTCAGTGGGTCGTTGGAATATACAGTTTTCCAGAAAGTAGGGGAAAAGAGAGCTTGAAATTAAGTATATTATTAATTAGAGTTTTCTTAACTGTCATTAAACATGAGGATTCTGAGGGAAGTGTTCTCTGGTTTCTTCCTGGCATTGCTGCACGAGCTGGTGTTTGCCAATGAGCGCATCTCAAGGAGAGCGAAAAATAAAGTTAAATTCGCCATATGGTGGAGATGGAGAATTTTCGTGATGATGGGAGCTTGTTTAAAATAACGTTACCTTTGTATTTGCTTAGTTTAACAGGAAAAATAATGTTCCCAAACAGGGAAATAACGGCTGTTGTAACGTCTCTGTTAGAGGAATATTGTTTTAGAGCACTTTGGGGCTGCATTAGTTGAGTTCAAGATTAATTCCTGCTCTGGAGCAAATAAACCCCGGTGGGGCTGAATGCAGTGAGCTGACAGCTTGATGTGGGCATGTGCATCGCAGACGGGTCTCCGGGGACTGGTTCTTGATGTAATTCTTCACGCTCCTTCTCTTCCCTCCCCCCTCCGCTCACCTCAGTGAAGCGGCGTCTCACCCCAGCAGGTTGGTTAAAGCACTTACATCTGAAACTGGAAGGCACTGGGCGGTGTGGGGGAGGCCAGCAGCACTAACCAGAGGTGGAGGGAGCCCAAGGAAGTTTTGAATATTTTAAACGTGGCCTCCCCATGTGTCAGCACGTGCGTGAATAGACTTTGGTGAAGTATCTCTTATTTTCTCATCTGAAACACCAGCTTACACTTGTTTTTCTCTAACTACACCCAAGTCTGACAGCACGTGATGGGATGCAGGAGGAAAGTGCTGGCTGCTGGTGCTGTAACAGCAGAAAGATCCCGTCCGCACACACGGCCTGAGCACAACAGGCTTCTGTGCACCCACGCTGGAGCTCACTTGGGTGAGCTTGAGTCCAAGAGCCGGCTCGCCAGAAGCGCAGATGCGCACGTAGAAAGTGAGCGGAGGCCTCTACAACCTTGGCACAGGTTGGTTTTCCAAGCAGTATCCGATGATGTCACAGAGCAAATATTAGGAGAACAACATCTGGCAGCTCTGCTGTCTGCATGCCCATCGCAAACAGTTCTTCAGACCTGGGTAAACGTTCAGCTTAGTCACATCACAGCGGTGAGAGGCTCGTGCAGCCGAGGCCACCTGCCTGCCTCTTTGACCCGCACATAAAGCAACGAGGATGTTTTCTTGTTTGGTTTTGTTTCCAGTGCAATAAGTGATGCTTTAAAAGCAGCAAATGCATGAGGAAGAGAAGTCAAGATCCCTTTGTGCAGGGGTGTCAGCGGGTTTATTTTAAGCTGTGTTGGTTGTAGTTTGTTCGTTCCCTCCAGATTGTGAAACACAGTGGAGGATGGCTTGGATATCCAGCTGGAGGGGTTAGCTCTCGCCTGTGGATGCGAGGTGTTTTCTGTGAAGGGTTGTATGGGATGTGCTGCTGGTGCAGCTCTGGAGCTCCTGTTCTGCAGCCCCCCACCCCGGGATGCTGGTTTCCAGCACTGGCTGCGGCAATGCCCCTTCTCTGCCCAAAAGTGAAACGAAGCTCATAGTTGGTGTGAGGCCACAAAACTACGGGTGGCAAAAGTGCTGTGCAAGCTCCAGCCCTTGTCTACATGGCAGGGAGGTGCCCGTGGGGTCTAAACCTCCCCAGCTGCTTCACAAGCAAGTGCGTAGTGGTGGCAGTGGAGAGTCTCAGCAGAGGGGACGGGTGGGCTCTGCTGGACTCCTTTGTGGGTGCAGGGCTTTGTTTCAGCTTAGATCACAAAATTTGGGGTTGGGTATCATGGGAACTACATGTGGTCCAGCAGTTGAAATGGGTTCTACTGGGCACTGAGCAAACGCTTGGTAAAGGATGGTCCCTACCAAAAATAGCAAAGATGGACGAAGAGCGTGTCTGTGTGTGTACAAGGGAGAGAGAAGTGATAGTGCTACCAGAATTTCTTCCCAGGATTACTTTTTAGAAGAACCTCAGTGGAGCAGGTTCTGTGTTACTAGTATGTGTGGTTCGTGATTCCCAAGACCGCAGCACAGTCCTGCACTGTGCTGACGAGAGAGGCCAGTCTCTGACAGACTGGTCCCCCCGGCTGCTGGGGAAGCCATTGCTCTTGCAAGCCATACGCTTGGTGAGATCGCGCTGGGCTGCGGGGTCTTCCTTCACCATGATGAGGAGTTTGCACTCAGAGAAATCACGAGAGGATCATAAAAAAGTACAGGGATGATGCAAGTGAGGAAATGTGGTTTAAGCTTATCTTTAGCTCCAGAAAACCTCTGGAGGCATAGACGCCATCAGCATCCTCCTGTGGTTATGCAGACTCTGATGCAGCCACCAGCACTTCAGCAGCGGTGACTTCAGAAGAGACTCTGAAACAAATGGGGCTGGTTGCAAAACTGGGACTTCAGACATCAAAGAGTCAATTCCACCTCTGAATTCCCTGCGCACTATGGTCGATGAATTTGTGATGTCGTCTCCTGAAGCACGATGCTCATGGTTTATGGCTTTACCAAAACCATCAAAGCTGAATAATTCATCAATCCCATTCCTTCCTCCCAGTGACCACATGCGCGTCAAAATTCTCACACTCTTCCTTCCTCTTTCTTTCTTGTGAAATGTCCCACCTTCTCATATGAAACATGCAGGGAGCACATGGTTGCCTGTGGTACGCAGGCACCGGGCGCTGCTCTGAGCCGTGCCAGAGCGTAGCTGCAGCTCTCCAGGCTTGCAAGATGGTCTGTGGTTACTGGGTCATCTTGTTTCTTTTCCTTTTGGAAAACTGAGGACAAAAATGGTAAAAGAGGAGCTCATGCACTTCCATGCTCATCAGCTTGCAACAATGATGAGAGGGTTAATAGGAAAGGTGACCATTGAACAGGTAACCACCGTCCAGATGGGTTTTGCCGAGTTCCTAAGCAACAAACTTCAGAGCTGGAGCAAGATCCGTGTTGTTGGCGAATATCGTGAACTGCGTGTCTGTCCTGCGCGCGTAAAGCTGTGGTTTATGTGGGGAGGAGAGCACTGACAGTGCATTCCCAAATCCAGTGGATGGCCAGGCACCTGCTGAGTGGCAACATCAGAGGAGGGTTCCCTGGTCCCCAACAGGAGCCAGCACATAGGTGCATCTGCTTGGAGCTGAGGAAGGTGTGGAGGAGAGGAAGGGGTTAAGGAAAGGGTTAAAATGGATGGAGACTGTCCCACCGGAGTGAGCACATAGGTGTGAGACAGACTCTTCTGTTGCATTGAGCTGTTTTCATACAAAGGATTGTGAAGATCAACTGTGGAGCACTGCAGAGACCCCCCTCCTCTGCCCAGTCCACCCCTGATGAGGATTTGCTCCCCAGCACGGAGCGGGTGCCCAGTCTGCATCCCCGCGGCTGGGCCTTGGGCATCCCTTGATGGCACGAAGCCTCCTCTGATACTTGGGGCCCTCAGCTGGCGATACTATCTTCGTGGACCTGGGGCAGCAATGGCACGTGTGAGTGGGAAGAGAAGGCAGGGCACTTGGCCCACGTGTGTTAAGTTTGGTATGAGGAGATTTCATTTTAAAAAATAAATAGAAAATCTTAAACATGAAGCCCGAGAGATGGGTGGATTTAAGCGCGGCGAAGCGATTTCTGGTGATGCCCAGCTGTGTATATGGGTTCTGCTGAGAGGCAGCAGCAGTTCAGCAGCGCTGCCTCGTTCCTCGTGGGAGCGCAGCCCGTCCCTGCGCTGTGGCGTACTGTCTCCTCATAGCGAGGGGGACCCGGTTTATGCCGGCT
>NW_010407029.1:3579-3849 GCF_000710305.1 Buceros rhinoceros silvestris | reverse complement strand
CTCTTCCCTCTTTGCGTGTCCCACCTTTGCTCCGTGAGCCCTGTGCACCATGTCTGTGGGGACAGGAGGGAAGGTTGCCCCAAGATGTCCGTGTTTTGATCAGGATGGTATCTGCTGTTGGGCACAGCCGAGGCCCCGCAGCCCCAAAGCTCCCGGCACTGCTGCTAGGGGGGTCACCAGGCTGCAGCCCGAGGCCGGGGGGAGGGTCTCTCCTGGAGGGTATTGGTGTACAGGCTTCAGTTGGGTGCCTTTGCGGCTCCTACCACGGAG
>NW_010407029.1:783-3508 GCF_000710305.1 Buceros rhinoceros silvestris | reverse complement strand
CTTTGCGGCTCCTACCACAGAGCCTCGATGACAGCGAGTGCTTCTCTCCGCTTCTGGTGGTACATTAAATCGTCACATATTTTTTTTTTCCTCCACTATTCAGTGCTCTGAGCTAAATTAGAACAGAAACCTTTTCAAACTGTTCCTTTAATAAAGTATTTAGTTAATAGATGATGCATAGCTCACAAAGCTTGCAGGAATCTGACGCGGGGTATCATAATATTGTGATATTTAACAGCAAAACCTACTGCATTATCGACTTACCTCTATAGCATGGAGGAGGCAACAGCTGAGGCATAAAAACTAATGCTTCAGTATGACAGAGCTAAAATTGAACTTGGCAATTACCGCGTGCATGATTCGCAGCATTGTGAAGCGAAGCTACGGTATAAATCAGCTCCAGTAATCACAGGGTTTAAAATTAGTCCGTTACTATTAACTCTGCCAGCGCCCGCGTGCGCTGCAGAATTCTAAACGTGAAAGGTGCGGCGTATCTCGAGTGCGGGTTTAAAGTAAACCGCTCGAACGGGCTCCCGGTGGGAGGGTTTTAAGTTCACGCAGAAGTGAGGTTTTGGGTACTCTGACAAAGGTTTGTGGAACACATTTAATTGCACGTTGCAGTCTAATCTTTTCAATGCTTAACATCCTTCAGAAAGCACCTTTTCATGTTCCCGAGACTTTCACAGTTCACAGAGGGTAGAGTGATGATTGAATTTAATTTTTTTTTTCTCCCTTACAGAATTTTTTTTTTTTTCAGAGCAGCGCTATTCAAATAGTTTGCAGAGCTCTTCAATGCCAGGCATAGAAAAAAGGAAACAGCAGGATAATGTTTTAAAATCATTATGGGGAAGTGAAAGGCTGCTCTGAGCGCAGCACTGAAATTAGCCGCTGCCATGATTGCCGAATTTTCATTCAATGCAAAATTCATGGCATTTGCCACTGTGAAAAATACAGGAGTCAAGTTTTTTAATAGGATTCTAAATTATGTAGGATGCACAAATATTTTATGTGGGGCACAGAGCTGCTTGGGTTTCCGTAGGAGAGCAGGAGCTGGAAGCAGCTCTGCCAGGGTCAGGGGGTCGCTGTACTGTCCAGTCCTGTTCCCCTGCTCCTCTGGTTCATGTTAACGTTTCCAACTCAGTTTTTGAAATAACGCTGGTTTTGTCGTGGTGACCGTGATGAGTTTGTAACCTCCGAGAGCTTTCGCAGAAGGGTCGGGGTGGGCGGCTGACTTGCTGCAGGGTTCATGCCTCTTGCTCCGGACTTGCTGCGTGGGGAGGACCTGTCACCCCACGGGACCTCCTGTGCTCACAGGGGCCTCGTGCTCGTGGCTTTTGTCATCAGGGCTTTGCTGTCCGTGGGCAATTGGGAATGAGTTGTGTTCGGTGTTAGAGTGATGGAGGAGGAGAGAGCACAGTCCTCTCTGACCGGTCAGCCTGGCCTGGGCTGCTGGGAGCAGCTCCCAAAGGATCTTCTGAAGTGCCGCAGTCCCTGGTTTCTCCCTCCCCGCATTCCCCGCGGGGAAGGCGGGTTGGGCTCTCATGGAGCTTCCTCGCTGGATGCTTTCCCTGCTGGTGAATTTAAACCCGTAACCACACCTGTGGCCGAAGCTGGGTCTCCTGCCCCCAGCAGCCCTGCCTCACCCCGGCAGCATCCCCTGTGCTCCACCAAGGTGGCTCCCATCCACCTCTTACGTCTGTCTGCGTCTGACCTTCAGACTCTAACGTAAGTCACAATGGCTTTGTGGGTTTTCTTCTTCCCCGCTGGCCTCCTGTCCATGACGTTGTTCAGTTCCAGCCCCGTCTGGCTCCAGAGTAGACGACTTGTATCTTGTTTCTTACTCCAGTGGAAAAGTTGCAGCAAATCTTGACTTTGACCTTTCTTTACTTTTAGTCCCCCATGTGTCCTAATTATTTAGTGCAACTCAATTCAGCCAGTGTTTTGGAGGATGTTTTTTTTCTCTCTTTCTCTTATTTTTTTCTTTCTCTCTCTTCCTTTGATAGAGAAACAGGAGGAGTGGCAGGACCACGCTCTGCTCCTGCTTAGCGTGCAAGAGGCACGCTGAGAAACGTGCCAGAGAACCAAAAAGCAGAGTGCAGCCCGATGGGATGGAGGGGTGGAGAAGGGAACACCGAGGGCTGTTTGGGTGCTGCGCCAGGGCAGCGCCCACGCGTGATCTGAGTTAGTCGCTGTTGGCTGCGATAAGACTGAAGACTGTGAAGGTCGCTGGGCACAGATGAGCCTGTTTGCCGTCGTACTGGGGACTTGGTATTTTGGAAACAAATGTTATTTGTCTCACGAGCAGCAAGGCGTTACCGTATCAGTCAGAGAGAAACCTCGCTGTGTTCCGTTAAAGGATTTTGAAATATAAAGTTTTCAATTGGCTGAGGCAGGATAAATTGCCCCCATTCTCTCTGCCAATAACTTTAAGATTCACGAAGAATTTATCAGTACATTTAACACTTCCATTGAAACTCTGTTTCTGAGGTTGTGGAAATGAGCTACAAATGAAAGTCACAACTCAAAAAGCAGGAAACGTGCCTGTAAGCGAGGAAAAAGCTGTCACTGGCATTGTGAAGAAAGAGAGGTATAAATAGGGCATTGGGTTAGAAAGCAGGAAATCTGCGTGCTGTGGGTTTTACTTGGAATTTCTTCTGGTGACCCTAGATAAGATTGTTAACCCTTGTCTCTGCAGACAGTTGTACGTGCTCGTTCATGGGCTCTG
>NW_010407029.1:0-654 GCF_000710305.1 Buceros rhinoceros silvestris | reverse complement strand
TGCTTCTGGTTTTTGGGATCGTCTGTGTGAGCGAGCTGAAAGCGCAGCCGCTCCGTCAATCATGGTGTGTGGTTTTCATGCTTAAGAAGGACCACTCTGCCAAAGAGTCAGGGTTTCTCAATATTTCCTGTAGAGTATCACTGAGTCTTGTCCCCACGCTGCATGTCCTGGGGAGAGACAATCTTGTGGCAAAGGGTCTGTCCTTACGAGCAGGAGAGGGGAGGGTGGGCGTCATGGGTGCAGCAATTCCTACTGCAGATGGAGTCGATGACCACAGTTTCATGTGCAGCTTTATTTTTATAGAGAAGATAAAATAAAGATTAAAAAATCGGTTGGGAGGGACCTTTCCAGGGTGGACCCAAGAAGACCCTTCCACGTGAGCCAGTGCCCTGCTGTCTGTGCGCATTGGCCCTTGCTCGCAGCCTGCACAGAACCACAGCTGGAACAGCTCTGGTTGTGACCAAGCTTCTGTCCTGGGAGGCATCAGCTGCCAGAAAAGGGCAGGTTTCTGCCTGAGACATGCCGTGGGCTTTCAGGCTGCTGTCAGCACTGCTGAGTGCGAGCTGTTCTGGTTCGGCTGGGACAGAGTTAATTTTATTCCTAGTCACTGGTTCAATGCTGTGTTTTGGATTTAGTGTGAGAATAGTGTTGATA
>NW_010407028.1:0-535 GCF_000710305.1 Buceros rhinoceros silvestris | reverse complement strand
GACAGGCAAGTGGCATTTCCCTCCCCCGCGGCCAGCCGGTTTGGGGGAGCCCTCCTGTCCCTCCCCACGCCCCAAACGCCCGGGAGCAGCTGGACACGGAGCTCTCCGTGCCACGGTCCCGCCACACTCACCTTCTCCTTCTCCAGGTCCCCGTTCTCAACGGTGCCTTTCGTCTCCTCTCTGGGGGAAAGCAAACACAGGACAAGGTTTTTGGAGAAATAAAAAAGCAGAGAGAAAAAATAACCCACCAGAAGGGCCATCCCTGGAGAGGCTGCAAGGGGAATGTCCAGTGACCTTCAGCCAAGCTCTGGCTTGGTCACCGCTGACCATGGACATGCCCAAGAGGCTGCATTTCCAACCCAGCACATGGCAACCACCACCTGGGCTGCTGCCTCTCCTGCCACCCTCTCAACTGCTGCTCCAGGTGCTGGTGACACCCGCAGAGACCTCCACTGGCACCAGGGACGTGGCAGCCCTTGGGCTCTGCTGCCCAGGAAGGAGCCTTCCCCTGCCTGCTTAGACACCCCAGTACAGG
>NW_010407027.1:0-12807 GCF_000710305.1 Buceros rhinoceros silvestris | reverse complement strand
AAAGGAGATCTTTGCTAACCTACCACAATCACCCTCTCCTTCCACACAGAGGAAAGGGAAAATAGGAGCTATCCCTGTATTTTTAAGTGGCCACTGGTGGTTGTGATCTATGTGCTCTGAGGATGGTCCATACGAGGGAGGGTTTTGACCCCAGCCTAGGCCCCTGTTAGACCAAGCTGCTCTGCCGTTTGGGAACAAAAGTCGGCTGCAGGTAGGACAAGGATGGGCAGTTATCTGTGACTACTGGAAGGGAATGAGTTTTTTTAACAATAACCGCTACAAGGAAAGGTTCCCGAGGGCTTGTTGTTCTTGATGAGCCTGCCAAGCAGCAGGTATGACTTGACCTATCCTTTTAGCCTTCCGGCTGCATCTCCTCATCTGCTCAGGATCTCTGTGTGCGTGTGTGTGTGCATTCAGAAAGGCATTTGATGCTGATTGGAACTAATTCACCGCCACAGTGGGGGGAATTCACTTCCATTACTCTGTGCTAACAGCTATAAGCAGTGATAATTAATAGCTCCTAACTGCTTAATCAGTGTAAAGTTTTAGACTGTGTCATATATGAAGGGGTTTATTTTGTGTGGATGACTAAACCTCCAATTAATGCATCGAGTCATACAACCTTACCAGTGATGTCTGTTCCAGACGGAGAAAAATAACCAGTGTCTTCATTACCCACCGCGGGTCCCTGTCTGTAGTCATTACTGTGGCCTGAAGACATTTTTCTGTAGCAGCGAAGTAACGTTATAGTGAGCTTCCTATCAGCTCGGAGCTGTCAGCAATAGATATGAATCCACCAGCCTGAGCCTGTTTGGTGTTGACATGCTCTTCTTGACTTTCGATTTATTCCTTTACCTCTGGTGGCCAATCTCTCTTAAAATCAAAACTGTTTGCCACCATGGTATCTAGCGATACTCGGTAATTTCGCGGTTCTCAACAGATCCCTGGTCCCTGTGCACACACCAGGGTAGTCTCCGTCCCACGTTACTCAAAAAAATGCATCCCTCTTTGATATTCAGGTTTTGTTTTCTTTGGTGCTGGTTCACTTTTATCTCTATTCCCTTCACTCGCACTGTCCCTGTATCTCTTTCCGTGGCTGTTTTTCAGTGTGTATCTCTTGGATTGTTTTCATTTCCCAGACCTATTTCTTGTGCCGTTTTCTTTTCAGCTGCCTGTGCCTGAATCCCTCTCCCTTTTGGTGCATCTCCTTATCTGCTGAGGAAGATGAGGGGAAGATAGAGGGGCTGAATGGCAGAGCTGGAAATCCCTATTGAAAGCGATTGTTAGAGGGAGTTTGTTTTCACCGTTACTGAGCCCCAGTGGTCCCCGTACACTGGATGTGTATGGGGTGGGTGACAGCAAAACTGTGACTTCGGGATGGTGGTAGCATCCACAAAAGCTGCTGTGCTTTTCCACACTGTAAAGAGCTCCTATCGCCCTCCAGGACTCCCGTTACTCTCCTATCGCCCCCCAGGACTCCCGTTCTTGGCAGGCCCCGGCCGCCCTGTGCCCGGGTCTGTGATGTCCGGGGTAGAGCAGCGACTCTTTCACGGGCACCCCCTGGCTGTGGGGAAGGAGCTTGTGTGCCCTTGTGAGCTTGAGAGCTGTGCTGGTGGTGGCATGTGCCTCCGGTGGGGTCTCCCAGGCCAGACAGGTCTCAGCTGAAGGGTCAGACACAGTGTGTCCACGGGCAGGAAGGGCTCACTAGCCTTCGGGCACCATCCTAGGAGAAGGACAACTCTGACTGCAAACCCGGGCAGATGGAGCTTGTTTAGCCCTGTAAGGCTCCATCATCTCAGAGAAGGAGACTCTAACCAAACCTACGACCCGAGGACTTCGCTGTCACCGTCCAAGCTCGCCAGGCCCTGGCAGATGAACCTCAGGTGTAAAGGGTGGAGCCAGTTCCGCGCACGCTGCGCCTCACCTAAAAAACCCACCGCGCAGCCCCGAAGGGTGCACTCATCGCTTGCAGTGAGCATGGGAAAAGCCCTTCCCAGATCTTCGTTCGCGAAGCCAAGCCATGGTGATGAAAGAGCTCCTATTAATATTTGTGCAGAGTATCTCTGTTGGGCGTGGAGACTTCAGGGTAGAAGCAACAATACAGATAGGGGTCAGGAAGGTCAGTTGAAATGGGGCCATTTACCACAATAAAAGTAGCAAGATCAGTGCAGGTACAGATTGTTAAAGAAAAGCCTGAATTTCATGGGACTAATCCCATGTTGGAAAACTATTTGGTGATGTGTCCCGAGGTGAACTGATCTGACATCAGTGAAAGCAACATAGTTTGACAGCAGTAGAAGAATTAACCCTTAGATTTCTGCGTCCCATAGCTCTTCTACAGAGAGGAAGAGAAAGTGAGCGCTAGCTATTTCCATAAGACTCTTCCTTCTTTTACGGAAAGTTTTACATTCTCTTACAACATGTGGCTCTCCTGCAGTAAAGAAAGGAAATCCTGAGAAGTGTGAGTCTCTGTTAGGTAATTAACTTTCAAATCAATAGAAGAAATCTGAAGGCTAGCACAGGGCTGGTAGAAAATGCAAAATGATTTTTACTTAACAAAGCTATGTGAGTGACTGATTGTGTGACAATAGGAATAGTCAGACAAGGACATGGAAAGCATTACAGCCTCATAAAGGCAGAACGATCCATCACAACAATAGTAGCTTTAATTCTTATTAAACCGTTGTGCTGTGGTGTTTGAGTTATATTTTGATTTTGTTATCTCTTCAAACGTAGAACCACGGAGTCTCAGCTGCCTAGAAAAACAGCACACACGCATATTTAAACCTTCTGTCCCATCTAAGCAATGGAAAGAAGAGACTGGACTGTACCTGGAACTTCACAGGCCTTAGGGCTCATTATGTCTAGAAACATCTCCATGGCATCTCTAGCATTTGGCAGATGTGAATTTTTATAGGTGAATGATCAGTTCATAGGTAGCTTAGAGAAGCTAGTGAATGATTTATAGGTGTTTTAATAGTTAATCAATTATTGTAGACTGTTAGAGAAGTAAAGGGGCTGCTTGTAACCATGGCTTGTAACCATCAAATCCACTTTATTTTGGCTGTTTATTTGCACTTCAGTACCAGTGTGTTGCAGATATGCTAACATTTATTAATGATTTATTAACCTGATAGAAACCATCTGTAAATTCAAGCTTCATGCTTTTTTCTGCTTTCCTTCTCCTACTGAGAAAGGTCTGCTCCAGGCAGCTGGCATAGCTGATGGTGAAGAAGCAGTTTCTCCTCTGTACTACGCTGAGCTCAGAGCTAAGAGGAGGACTTCATTTTTCTTGTCTTGTCAATAACTTAATCCTTTGTGGTTTTACTGTTCCTGAAATAATAAAGTCAGCCTGGAGCCAGAGGAAAGCCCATATCTATTCTGAGGAAAGCACAAGGATGAAGTAACCTTGGTCTTTCCCAAGCAAGTAAGCAAACGTTTTCTGCTGGTGCCTTTCCCCAGGTGGGAGAGCAGAAGCATCTCCTGCAAATAAGACCTGGAGGTTGCAACCATGATACTCTGCACAGAGCCCACAATGAAGATCTGTCATGGTAGTACTGGATGAGGGAACATGAGCCTGGGAGACGAGCCATTGGTTTTCTGCATGGAAATAGCTAAAGCAAAATTAATCCTCACATTCCAGTAGGAATCTGCCCTTTCTAGACTTAGATTTCATAACAAACCCTGTAAAAATTACGTAAGCCTCCTTTTAACACCTTCCCTGCTCCTCTGCAATCTAACTAATAAAATGTCATCCTGTGTGCAAAGCAATGTACTATTCAGGAGCAGAAACGTGCTTTAGTGGCCTGTCTGGAACGGGGCAGGAGACTTTTCCAGGTTCTTCCCTTCCTTACCACACTTAGGAAAAAAAGGCTTTTTTCTTTTCTATGTGCCTTCACTAATTTGCAAGAATAGGACAAGGTATTGCTTACGAGGTACAGCCCTGAAAAATTTTTTTCTCAGCCATGTTCCAGATAATTCTTGAATCGCTTTTTGATTGTATTAAGAAAATATATGATGAGTTATTAAAGATGGGCTGTTTTACTGCTGCTGAGAGTTCCTAGGTCCCACTAAGTGCCACCAAGACTTTAGGTCACTCAGCATTTTTGCTGTCAGGGACCAGCGGAGGAAATCATAGGAAGGAGTTCTCGCTCTTTATTCTCTGCTGCATCCAAACAAAAGGAAGAACACTTCTGTCATGTCATGGCTTGCCATTTCTACATTAGTTCTTACTTTAGCCCTTGCTGCTATATGTTGGAAGGGCTTAGAATATTTTAGAGACACCGGAATAACAGGAATAATGTATTTTATGCCATAAATTGACAACTTTTTCTCAAATCTGTTGGGTCATTACAATCTAAAAATCCTAAGAAATATATACAGAAAGATCTGTGGAAAGTAGTGTCATTATTTCAAGAACTTCATCAGTCTTAGGGTCAATAGATTTATTACCGTTTAAGCCTGATGTACCGATCTAGTCATGAGACCTGTTCCCCGCGTGAATGCTCCTTATGCTCCTGACGACTTCCTTCGACTGCCATGGCACTGTTCGTAGTGTTAGATTTACAGAGTGGACCTTCAGTGGTAGCAATCTGTCCTTATTGCACTGAGGAGAAACAGGTGAAGTACTGAGGTATGTGAGGGCAGAGTCTGGACTAGTCTGGACTGAGAGTAAAGAAAGTTGTTTTTTTTTTTTTAAACAAACCAACCAATATAGACCTGGTATTTGGAGTGCATTTGGGGTTTGGTTTGAGTTCTCAGTGTACCTGACCTTCAGAAGGACATGTGACAATGCAGTTCGGAGGTGCGCTGCTTACAAGCTCAGCTCCGTGTGTGCGTTGGTGCAGCTGAGAAAAGTGAAAACTACAGAACACTTTTGAGTTCCCAATGAGAGAAAAGGGAACTGGCAGCCTTTTCTTGCTTTATTGTTAAATGTCTCTGGTTAAATGAAAAGGGGCATCTGACACTGCCAAACAAAGTCATGTACCAGGAAGCAGGTGTGCAAGTTAAAAATAGAAAATAATAAAAAAAAAAAGAATTTTGAAGGTGCTGGAAGGCTTTTCCTTCCAAGAGGAACAGAGGTGGCTGAATGTATTTGTGAATGCGTACCAAGGTTCAGCTGAGCACCTAGGCATTTCAAATACGAAAATTTTTATTTTAAGTGTAGCTCTTGCAGAAGTGTGAGCAGACTCTCTAGTTGGAGATCACTTGGAGGGGTGCTTGAAGACTTCTGTGTTATCTCACTGCATGCGTTGCAGCGGAAAGCCCAGAGCATACAGTATGTTTTGGAAGGGGGCAGAATCCAGGGACAGAAAGAGGGAGAAGCAGACAAAGTGCTGCCTTATTCTGCCTCAGGAAGATGTGGTTACCTGTGATCTGTACAGTGCTTTACACTGCATCTAGCTGCAAAGCTTCTGGCTTTCTCCCCAAGTTCCAAACCCCTTAAGCTAGACAAGCACGAGATTTGACCGCAAGGAAGGACTGGGCATAAAATAGCCTTGCTAGAGGAGGCTTTGTTGTCCATGGGTTGTGGTTCCTCCCGAGCTGCCCCAGCAGGGATGCTCCAGCTCAGGTGAGGACCAAGCAAGGTTACATGAATAAGTATGCAGGGCTATACCTTTTCCCCTTCCCATTTTTTCTGTTGGTCAGAGATAGCCAGTTTACAAACCCCACTTCCTGGGGTTCATTTTTATTCAGTCAAGTGAGCACCAAAATCAACAAATGAACTGTATCTTTTTGTGCTACGTCTTTAAAATTCTTCCTTTAATTTGCTGTTTACCTCACCTTCTTTTTAAACTTCCATTCTTGTAAATCAGTATGGATGTATTTGCTTTCTGCACAGGCTTCCAGGAGTCTCTTAATAATCATAATAATCGTTATTACTGATTAAAGTTGTATTATTCATGCCAGATGGGGTCCCCTTCCTGTCAGCCAGAATGAGTTTGCATTATGTAGTTATAGTACATTTGTGATCTGAATAAACAGATGGCAGAGTGTGACAGCAAATTATGTGCTGGTGATGTCAGAAACAATGTTACCCAAGTATAATTGCTTTAAATGAACATGAATGCAACAAGGAGCTGGTAGTTTTAACAAGGTAGTTGGCATACAGTGTGGTAATTACCGTGCAACATTGTCAGCAGTACCATGAGTGCTGAGGGAAGAACGCCAGCAACGAAGAAGTGGTAGCAGACAGGCCGACTTCACACGACTGTCGCAGCTCACTGTATAACGTCTCATAGGTGTAAGCACGCTACCACTAGCAGAGGAGCAGTGCTTTCTTTTGGGGTGATCCAACCTTTGGAGAGAGGCTTTCTCGACTGCCCTCTCCCATCAGGGCGTGTGGGGAGGATTTGATGTAGTGTAATGGAGCAGAGTTACCAGCAGCTGCTGTTAATGCAGGATTGAAGGGTAAGCTCCTGGGCAGGTTCAGAGGGGAAACTTGCTTAATAAAAACTCAGCAGAAGCAGTTTAATCAGAGATGAGGTTAGGTTCCTGTGGTCAAAGGGGCAGGGATAAGAACTGTGCATAGTCTTCAACACTGGGTTTCTCAGTTCAAGCCACCAGATGTGGCTTGGGTGTAAAGGGCTGGGCTGCCTACACCTCAGGCACTGCCACACGTGGCTCTTAGCAGCGGGGGCTCGGGGTGCAGTAAGGTAGGCTTTCCATGTGTGCTCTGGGAGCGCTCAGCATTCAGGAGGGAGGAGCACCGTGAGCAGGAGTAGAACTGAGCTCTCGCCATGTCTGGCTGGGAGCTGCAGAATGGGGGATCTATTCACTTGCAGTCAGAACTGGTGTGGGACTGTCTGAGTGTTTTCTCAAAGTAAGGTGCAGCCAGTCCCTCTGCCTGCTTCCCGGTTCCTCACACAGTGGTCAGCATTTAGTCATGAAATAGAAGATGTGAACTCAAGTCCCTCTTCAGTCCAAGCATGTTTCAGTTGCTAGTTACTAGGTGGTTTGTAACAGTTAAAATGTTACCATTGCTAACTCCTCTCACTCCATCTGTATTTTACAACAAAAGCACCTACAGTTCCTTTTCTCGAGCGGCTAAACCTGTCAGCATGTGGAAGGATGACATAGATCGTCACCTCTAGATTCTGAAGGAATGAGCTTCCGTCAGAAGGACAAGCACAGGCAACTAGAGAATCACCAGCCAGAAAAGGAAAGGTCCTGTGAGCTCAGCTGTCGCTGGGGTTAACTGGTTGCACAGGACCCGTTTCCTTTACTGTGGTGTTGGACACGATGGAGGAGAAGGGTGGCTTTTAATTGGAAGCGTTGAGTGTGTTGTCCCATTATTCAGGTGGAATTGAACATGAGATAGGTAGATATGATCTCTAGCACAGCCGTCTCTTCTCCCGTGGAGGAATGAGTGGGTCTTATGATGGATGTAGAGAGCACCAGCAATAGCGCTGGGTGATGAAATTATTCCTCAGTCCACCAGTCTTACTTATTAATCTTTTTTGTTTTAAAATGTCCCGGTCATTATAGACAGCAGAGAGGTGTTTAGGGTGTAAAGTGCATATATGAAATTTGGGCAGTTGGGCTGCTCACCTGCGTTTGACACCAATTCTGGTTATCGATCTGGGCCTTTTTTACAGGCACTGTTTCAACCTTGGTAAAGCATAAAACCACTCCAAAGACAAGACAGTTCCTCGTCTTCAGCAGTTGCTGGATGTTGAAGAAGTGAAAGGAAACCACATTTCTAATCCTCTCTCTGTCTGTCCTGCAGGTGGTCGATGCCACAAGTCCTGCACAGGCCGATGCTGGGGACCCACAGAGAATCACTGCCAGACCTGTAAGTATGCAAGATCCTGAGAAACAAAGGACTGAAAAATGATGTAACAGGGATCCTACTTCTTTTTAGTTGTGAAGGGATACTATGAATTCTGGGTTTAGTATAATTTAAAAGATTTGAATTTTTTTCCATATCTTTTTACCAACAGATAATCTGCTTTTTTTTCCAACCTTGCGAAGTTATATTTTTCTTTCCTCCCTTGTGCTTTCTAAAAATGCTTAAGCTAACTTTAATTTTTTTTTTTTCCACTTCTTGGCAGCAACGTGGAGCACAGCTCCTGAGAATATTGATGGTTATTTTGGAATATGCTAAAAAGAATATGGCAGGAATAGAAAAATTGCGAGGCAGATTTGGAGATCTTTAATGATCTTGACACTGCAAAGTTCCTAAGGCCAAAATACTCTGTTAATTTTAGTGGGAGCCTGGGAATATTAGTTATCTTGAAGAATTGTTCTCCTTATAATAACTTCAGAATGTATTTGAGTCATAGAGAAAGAGAGAATAATAGGTTTTTTTTGTAAAGGAAGTAGTAAGTGAAGGGTTGTTCACAATGTGTGTCTGTCCTCTTGAATGTAGAGAGCATTAAAATTGATAAAAAGAACTATATTGAGAGAGTTTCTTCCTCATGCGCTTTCCGCTCCTTCAGACAGGCACTAAAGAGCTAGAAGTGCAGTCACAATATTAGCAAATAGAAAAGAGGAGAAAATTGAGAGCTGTCTTCTCCTGCAAGTTTTTTGTTCCCCCGCCCCCTCTTACGGGAATAGAGCTGTCCTGTACATTTCCTTCCTGTGAAATTTAGGAGGGTGGAAATTGGTTGCGTTTACTGCAGCCACTCTTCCTAGGAAATTAAATGGTTGCTGATATCTCCCTGGAGAGCCCTCCTGTAGCTTGTGCTTGTTTCCGTGGCTGAGTTGTAGATAGGAAGAAGGGATTGTGACAAATGAACCGCTACCAAGTGAGCACAAGCTAATGATAGCCCAATGTCATCTGCCTTTTTTGTTGGAAATACTAGGAACAGTGCAACTATGGCTTTTTTTTTTTTTTTTGACTACTTGGAGCAAGAGATAAGAGGAAATTAGAAATGGCAGACAGCTTGACATGGATGTTTTACGAGAGAGCACGAGCGGGAAATCCAAGCTGACCTCCTGTCTGCGGCAAAGCGAGGGGCACAGGTGACAGAGCTGGGCACCTGCAGGGCTCTGCCACCCTGCTGGACCCTGCTTTTCGTTCAGGAGCATCAACTGATGTTGCTGGCAAAGTTGATGACAGTTAGAGCTCCTCTAAAGTTAACGTGTTCTTATAGTACTGTTTAGTACTGAGCTTTATCTGTGGCTGTCATTAAAAACGCTTTAGGACAGGTTGTAGGAATAACTGCGTCATGAGCCAGGTACAGTGACGCTAAGCAGATCCTTCTTTGTCTGAGTCATCTCCTTCCTTTGCCGGCAGTCTTTATGAAAGCCCCAAAGAAGTCACTACTCAGAAAGCTTCATTCCATCAAGGTTATGTGCTGAAATAGATGGTGGAAAAGGACTTAAATCCTAGCTGACCAAAATATTTGATGTCATGGGTAGGTTAGAATTAATTAATGCTGGTTCTTTTTCTAACGAGAGGCCTGTTTGTCTGTTAAAACTAGGAACCCTGTTCATCCAAACTTGAGCAGATTTATTCAGGCCATGTGTGGTTAGCTTATCCAAGAACACAGTAAAACCTTGGCAGTTATATTATATAAGGACGGTACGATCTTGGCTCAGGTCTTGGCTCCAGCCTTGTGTAAAGGTGGAAAGTCCAACAGGACTCTGTGTGGCTGCAGAAGTCCATGTGGCAGGATCAGGTCCCATGGTCTCAGCCTCTACAAAGCACCGCTCCCAGGTAAGTGACCCGATTTGGTGCATTAATGTAGAAATACCAGAGAGCAAAACTTATCTGCGGTGTGGTGAAGCCAGAAGCTTAGCAGAGCTGCACGGTAGGTTTGCTCCAGGAGTGACAGCTATCTCTCGCTCTTCACAGTGACTGCCCTCTCAAATCCAAACAGTGGGGACAGGCTAAGGCACAACCGTGGATTTAAAATGATAAACTACGGGAAGACATATGCCATCTAAGTTCCAGGGAGATACACAGATGACGCATTTCTAACTTGAAATAGCTTCTCCACAGCCTTTACCACTGAGCCGCTCTGCAGCCTCTGATTGTCAGGGACAGGAGTCAATTTTATGTTGTATACTTCCTCTTTGCCTCCCTGACCTTGCTGCACCTTGCGTAAACAGCAGGATTTAAGGAAAAGACTGAATATTAGGCTGGCAGTGGGCATTTCTTCATTGCACTTTCTCAAAATGTGTTTTTCTGCAAACTGTTTAAAGCAAAGAGTATGAGTAGAGACACAAAACAAAAATACAAGGGTGCTAGGCTTATGCTGCCTTCATTTCTAACTTTAAAAAACGTGCCTGGCTTTCAAGCTCATGAATGTAATTCTTAGCTACAAGCTGGAGGCAGGATGAACGGTGTCACGAATGTAGTGTATACCTTAACCTCGTCTCCTTGGGAATGCACGTCTTTCAAACACGTGTAGGAAAACTCTTCAGCAGTGCTGCATCCCAGCGTCAAACTATTTTGTTCCTAGAAACAATGCAGAGGCACATCTGCATTTTAATAATTTTTTTTTGTGGAGTCACTGAAGCAAAAAATTCTAATGAGCCCCCTTCCCAAGATAAGATTTAAATTATTTTCCTGAGAAAGGATAAAAAATGAAAGATCTTAATCCGTGTCTTTCATTTCGAATTACATATGGAAAAAATAAAAATCCTTTTGTTTTTTGCATGAATATCATCTACCTAGCTGCTTCTTACGTTGCCTTCCAGCAGTGTCTCTCTGTACTTCTAACTCTATCTGAAACACCACGTGCATCTCACTGTGCCCTTGTGTCTCTCTAAATGTGACAAGAAAATATAGGTACTGAGGAAGACTGTTACTAGGAAATTTAAAATAAGCCATTCTGACAGGAGGCGGGGAAGGTGCGGTTTCAGGGTATTGTTTTATGCGGTTAACGAAACAGTTTTATAATTAAAATTGTAGTAAATATTAATACAGAACATTTAAAAGCTAGACGGTATTCTCTGTTTCAGTGTCAGGAAAGGCTAATGTGGAAACACTTCATAAAAGAATCCATTTTTCAAAGAGTACTGGGCATCCACCAACAGGAACGAGAACCACTTAAAAACACAAACAATGCGTTTGAAAGTGACTAATCAAACCCGAAAGTCCATGGTGCCTGTTAAGAGTGTGTTCGGTTGTTTTGGTGTTAAAAGAAATAGACGCTTCTACAAATTGAATGCATTATTTTATTAAAAGGACAGCTTGGGCACTTTGTCCTAGAGGAATGTAACTGAAACGAAAGAGAAAAATCTAAATTAAAATGTAGACCCAACTAATGGAATGCCAAAAGGGCAAATAGCCTTTAAATCAAACCGGAAACATAAACTCAGCACGTGTAAAATGCTCCGTAACTGTGAACGGCCTTGGCACAGTTGTATTTCCACAGCCTTTGTGCAGCCGATGGTGCTGAGGAGAAAGTGCTGGTGGAGTAAGTACCCAATTAGAGCAGCAAAAGGCATGCGGGGGCCTGTGGGGTCACAGAACGAGCTGAACCAGCAGCTTGGATCAGTCGGGGTAACCCAGCGTTTTTGCTTGGAGCCAGCATCTTTAACTAAAGCCCTTGTCTTTCTCTAATAACTCTGCATGTTTAGAAGACTTTTGCATTGATTTCAGTTACTTCCCATTTTTGCCTTCATAGATTTATAGCGCCCTGACAGAACTAAAGATTAAGGGAAACAGTGAGAGAGTCGGATTAACAGCACACATACACGAAGTGCCCATCCCACCCTGTCCCCACCACAGCTTACTGCTCTGTCGTAGGGAAACACCAGTAGAGACTGGCAGTCAGGGTCCTGCGCTCTCCCAGACACGTGGGGCGTTTTTTTCACAACCTTTGCCACAGTCCTGTGCTGTCTCAGCCCTGACCATGACAGTTCTGTGCAGATGAAGCCTCAGATTTCTTGGGATCCCACAAAGGGTCAGTAGGCATCAGAGCGGGTTGTTGTGCTGGCCCTCAGAACATCTGGTTTGAAACCTGGGGCCTCAGCTGTGGTAGCGAGGGCTCTCCTCACAGTTGTGTTGGGTGGGTGAGGAAGTGAGTGTCCGGCATCAAAAATCCTCTGGGGTCCTGGCCTAGACCTCCTGCATCTCCCATGCGTGCCTGGGCTGCCAGAAGGACCTGTGAGGGCTCCGCCGCCCGCCAGCTCTCCTGTGAGGAGGCTCCCCACGAGGCAGCAGCAGGAGGTTGGCGTTGCTCCGTTCTTCTCTCGCACCTTGCAGCAGGGCTGCTCTTGGTTGACGCTGCCAGTTGGCAGCTGCTGCCCGGTTGCCTGTGATCTGTCCCCGCTCTCTTTTTGGCACTATCTCAAGCCATGGGTCCCCTCCAGGAGCCACCCACCAATCCGATTGTTTTGGGACTTCAGGCAATACACAGGGTATTGCCTTGGGTTTGTTTCGCATTGGGAAAACCCTGCATTGCAAAGTGTCTTGGATATGAGGCCTTGAAAACACGCAGAGCCCCCTGCGCTCTCTTCTGCCCTGGTGTGTGGTGCCACTGAAGGTACGTGACAGGTCCTCCTCAGAGCTGGGTCCCCCGTGGCAGTTACAACGGCCGTGCAGCATGCAGTGAACCAGAAGATAAACACGGCACGCTGCGGCCTTCGCCTACCGTGCGACGTTGGCATCTCCTTTGGCATTGTTTGCTTTCTCAGCAAAATAAACAATTAGGGAAGAACAGCGACAAGCCTGTGCTGCAACCGTGCAGCAGTTCTGCAGACGGCAGAAAATAACTTCCCGGTCTCAAGGAAGACTCCAAAGGTACGTTTGCTGAGCAGCGTGGCCGGAACCCCCGTAAGCTGGTGCCTCGTCATCAGCGGGGGAATCTTTGTGACGGCGTTCTGGTCAAGTCCTGTGCCGGAGAGGGG
>NW_010407026.1:24236-37424 GCF_000710305.1 Buceros rhinoceros silvestris | reverse complement strand
CTGACCGATGCCCGAGCAGTGATTCACCCCTCCCGGCCAACTCCCGCCAGGTATAGCCTGGGCACGGCGCCCTGTGCAGGGAACATCCCTTTGGCTAGTTCAGGTCCTCTTGTCCTGGCCGTGCTCCCTCCCAGCTTCTCATGCACCTTCTCGCTGGCAGAACATGGGAAACACAGAAGTCCTTAACTCAGGATAAGCGCTACTTAGGAACAACCAAAACCATGGGTGTGTTACCAGCGTGGTTCTCACGCCGAAGCTAAACATGGCACTGAACCAGCTGCCAGGAAGAAAATTAACTCTGTCCCAGCTGGAACCAGGACAAGTTGCTAATCTGCTGTAGAGGACTTGCTGATATGTATCTGGTTTAGTTGGTAAGGGATGTTGAGCTGAAGATGTCTTAATTAAAAGGAAACAGTGATATCTGGGTACTTCCAAAGCGATGTCTGTTTTTAGTATAACAGCACAGTATTTCATTTCTGTCTGTTAATACTGAAGCTGTATGATGCATATTGTCCACTTTCTTCCCCCTGCCCTCCAAAACCAAACACTGGATTGAATTAAGTTCAGAGAACAGTGGAAATTCCTACTTGCTTTGGTTCTGGGAGGATCAGGCCAGCATGGCTTTGAGGACTCGGCTGTGGTAAGAGAAGAAGTTGGGCTGTAAATGGAGGTTGCTCCTGTCTGTCTCGGAAGTGATGCATATCTTCTTTTACTCAAGTGCTTTCTAGAGTTACAGCCCCTGCCTGTGGACTTGATCTGACCAAGTGAAAACAAAAGACATACAGAAGCAGGTTTCTCTAAATTTGAAATTCACTTTTTAATTTAATAATTCTTTTCCAGCCTTTTTCCTATGCTTGTGGATTGTGGTTTTCTTTCTTCGTTTTTCTCCTTTCCTTTCTTTTCCCTCAACATGGGAAGTTAAACTTCTTACCCAGGACTTATGACATCAAAACAGACAGGTGTTTTCAGACGTAAGACGTACCGCAAACTTTGCGATTAGAACATCATTCACTCTCAGTTAAGTGGCAAATGGAAGGGGCAAAATCAAAAGACCTCTTGTGCTTGAGACATGAGTATTTGTAGGTCATGTAATAGTAGAGATTTTGTAAATCATTTTCTGTACTTTGAGGAAGTGGAAGGAACTAGAAAGAAAACAAGTGTGGTGGTTTTGTTTGCAGTATAATGTATCTGCCTGTCAAACCAGATGATTTGATTTCTGAGTTTGAGGGTTCTAGTGTTTTAACGTTCTAATGTCTCTTCATCCAGATTCAAGATCCAGCCCATATTATGGCTGGCAGCGGGTCCAGATCAGGACCGTCCAGTGGTCTTTCCATGAAATCACAGCTTCAAATCACCGGTAAGCCTTTTGAGAGGATCCGTCTTTTCTGGTTAGAAATGTGGAAGTATTTTTCCCCACGATTAAACAGAAGTTACTAGTATGTTTTGCCTTTCAGGAAGTTTTGAGTTGTACAAAATCCAAGACAAGTCGCACAGTAAAATTGATAGTGTTACACCATCGCTACTTGGCAGAAATGTAGCAATTTTATTTGGGTTTTTATGTAAAATGTATTTTGAAATTATTCATTTTTGTACGAAGAAGGAAAGAATAATTCTTTTTGAATGCTGTTAAGTAAATTGTCCTGAGGCAGTCCTCTTTGAAATGTGATAATGTATTCCGATACTGTTTCAGTTACTGACACTTGACAGCATACCAAATCTAACACTTTCTCCTAACAATCTTTCTATATCTCAAGCTAAGTGAGTCTTACTGCTGTTCATTAAATTTAACTCATTGCTTCTCCCTTGTTACATGTTTTTATGGCCACCATCGTAAAGGAGCTTGGATAAAAGTGTTGGTGAGAATATGTAATTGAGCCCCTGTAGATTGCATAGGAATGGATTTACATGACGTGCTTTGCTTTTTGTAGTGCCCCACCACAGAGCAGCTGTTAAAACTTTAATTTCCTCACTTTTGCTCTCTGACAAGTTTTACTGAAGCATAGAAGTGAAGCCAGAGAAAGGGAGGTCTGGGGATATACGCGGGTCTATGTTTAGATGCATCAGGGGTAAATTTTGCACTATCAGCGAGGAAGATCTGTGGGTATATGCACAAGTATCACAAAGTCGTATTGTGGGGATAAAAAGAATTGTCGAAAGTAGATGGGAAAGCTTTAGGAAGGGGGTTGGAACGGCATGACTTACACTGGCTTTAGCTGTCACTGAGGTCACAAGCTTGTTTTTTCACAGTAGTCCATGAGACTTTAAGAGAAGTCTTTCCCCTACAAGTTGATAGTGGAGAGAAGTATTGAGGAGGTTTGGAAGGAGAGATGGTTTCCACATAGCTATGGAGAGCAGAGCTGAGCATTGAGGTGGTGATGGCTCTCTAAGGCTTGCTCCGTTAAAGCCTGTGACTTACATAACGTGAAGTTCAAGAAATGTCTCAGTGTTTAGAATTGAGACTGTTAAGATGTTTGAACAGTTCTTAATTTCTGTAAAATTCAGCCACAATCTGCCGGCAAACAATTTCCTGTGCAAGAGATGTTGCCTTATTTTAGCCATTTCTGTAACCAGCACCATCTCACCTCCCCGTTCTGGTGTCATCATCAGTTTTAAATGAACTTTCAGGTTGTCTAGGTAGGAGTGAACCTTGCAAGTAGGTGACAAGACTGCTGGTTTGTGCTGCCTCAGTGCGGGTCGTGATGCCTTTGATGTTGAGGCATAAGGTGCGGTAGTACTGGAGACATAAGGGGAGGGGAACTGTTTGTGAAAATTAATATTTGCTAATTGAAGTTAATTTCTGTAAGATCTCTGATGGAAAGAGTTTCCCTTGAGAGCAGTTCAGAGCAGTTTATACTAAGCTCCTTCCCTAAATCTCTAAAGGAGCATAGGCTATAAATGGAGCCTAGGTAGATTAGCCGTATGGGCTCGAATTAGTCATCTTCCTTTAAGGATCTACATCCTGCAGCCGAGACGGGTGACGAAAACACAGCAGACCAAATTGTTACGTGTTAGAACAGAGTGGACTTCGCTGGCCAATTGGATCTTTGTCTTAAGTGCTGGTCTGTAGTTTAGTGTAGACTGGTGCACACGAGTGCTGCTCGCTCTTAATGATGGTCTTTTCATTCTCACCAGAAGTGGTGGCAGTTTTCCGTGATTTGTTAAGGAGAGAGCCAGGTCATGTTTTGAGTTTCTGAACAAGCAAGTGCAATAAAGTCCAGGAATTCTCTTGGCTGGTGATAGGAGGAGGTTGTAGAAGGTATTTTGTGCTTTCAACACCTAAGTGCTTACACAGATTACTGTCATTACAGTGCCTGATGTTATAGAAGTGCTGTTGCACGTTTTAGGGATTTGTGTGAGCTATAGCATTGTGTAACATTATTGGGAATGCAAGAGCATTTTCGTCTAATGTATTTTTTTTAGTGTTATTGTCGGACACCGATGACCTGATACTTAAACTGAAGCACACAACTGAAAAACAGTATTTGCAATTGAAATCTTACTGAGAAATTAATATTTTTCTCTTAACAGTTATTTCAGCAAAACTAAAAGAAAAAAATAAATGGTTTGGACCCAGCCCTTATGTGGAAGTCTCAGTAGATGGACAGTCAAAGAAGACAGAAAAATGCAACAATACAAATAGTCCGAAGTGGAAACAGCATCTTACAGTGTAGGTTGATGGTTTTGCCTTCCAATTTATTTGAGCTTAATTAATGCAATTGGCAGTGAACTTAAGGGCTGCATCTTTATTTTAAGCAAGGCATTCAATCTTATGTGATATGAAGATACTCGTGTAGTTTTTGGAGTGAATATGCTACATTCTGGAATCCAAGTTTACAAACTGTTGCAGTATGTCCTATGGAAAGGACCTCATGCTTATGAGAGAATGTATTCTGTATTAGTGTATGTGGCATATCAAAGGAGCTTCAACTCTGAGCAGTAAGAAATTTGATATTTAAACCGACAGGTCCACGCACGTTTTTGCTGTTACATCAAAGGTTATGGAGTTTCAGAAATACCATGGCTGAAAAGTGTAGCTGTTCCTTGTGTACCAGTTTCTTACGTGCCATGCTGTAACACAGGTAGTTAGCTCTGTCCTGCACGTGTCTAAATTCAATCACAAGTACGAAATTCCTGATTGGTTTGTGCCTTCAGAATACAATTCCAACAGCAGATTCAAAATGCACACGGCTGTTGATGCTTGGCCCGGGATTTGTCTTGTGAGATGACAAAGTATAAAGCACAGAAAAAAAATAGTCTGCAGCTTCTATAAAATTTAGTTTTCTCATAAGAATGTGTCACTTGGAGCACTGGGATAAAGGTCGGTTTTGTGCTTGCACATTTGCCTGCACTTATATTCTAGATTATTTTTCTTGAGACACCTTGAACCTGCCTAATGAAAGCTGGTTTTGTGCCTGCTCTTTTCCTATAATTCAGATTATTATCAGGTTTTAGTTTCTGTTTTCCTTACATTTCACTGCAAAGAAGTATTTTAAGAAAAATAAAACCTTGTGCTTTACATGCGTGACAATGTGCAAGAGCAGAATTTTCTTTTTGCTTTTAAAGCCTACTTTTTTCTTTATTTTTGTAAATTGAAAAGTGTGCAGCTTGTGCTGTGCAACAGTACGATAACGCATGGGCAGTTTTTGCTCTTGTTCAGTAAGTGCCAAACAGACGCCCAATCGGCATCAGGTTCATTGAAATTACAGTAATGCTACATGGAACTTAGTGGAATAGGTTAACTGGTTTTTAGGAACTATTTTGACACAACTGCTTATATTCAGATGCAGAATAAAAAGGAAAAGTGTGATGGCTTCTGCGAATGTGTGTGGACCACAGGCTGCTCTTCCAGGAGACAGTCTGTGAGGTGAAGCTGAGGGGCTTGTCTGACTGTTGAAGTCTGGATTTATCCACTGAGAAATAAAACAGTCTTTTGTAATACCTGTTTCTCAAGATTAGAATAACTTAAAAATATATAAATGTTAGAAGGTTCCTTACAGAAAAAGTGTATCAGTGTTAAAAATTACTTTGAAGTTGTTTTTAGAGATTTTAAAAAACAAAACCCACAACAAAAAGAAATGTCTTCATACAGTGTCACCAACTGACTGATACAAATTTGTTTCCCTGTTGTAAGGCTTCTCAAAAACTCAAGGGAGCATGAGGGACAAGTGAATATTTTACCTCTAAGAACAACTTCTAAATAATTTTAAGTGACAGTTGAAGAAGATTGCTCAGTTCACCCACTTCTTCTTACACAGTGCTCGACTTTTTCTTTTCAGAATTGTCACTCCTGTAAGTAAATTAAACTTTCGAGTCTGGAGCCATCAAACATTAAAATCTGATGTTCTTCTGGGAAGTGCTGCACTGGATATTCATGAGACTTTGAAGTCAAACAGTATGAAACGTAAGTATAAGATGAACAGCACCTTGGAATGCTGCAGGATTTGTCAGGAAGTGTCTGTTAATGAGTGCCCTGTGCAGCTCTGCGGATGGCCCTCGAGTTCCTTTTGTGGCTACAGATTGTGTTTATGAGCTTCCTCCTCCTCTCTGTGTTATCTTTGTTCCTTACACACAGTCTGCTGTGGTGTCCTTCAAAACATGGTGTTTTTTTACTGTGCTGGTGAGCGAGAGTGAAAGCCCAGTTAAAGAAAAGAGTGTTTCCCTTTATATAGCTCCAATGTGTTCCTGGTGCTAGACCAGGAAATGCATAAAGTTATTTTTGTTCTAAATAGAGTTATAGGGATATGTGGCATTTTTTCTTGCATCTCAGAACTAGCTGCCCATTGGGCATTAGGTGCATCCTATGAAGCTTGAAAGGGAAATAGAGAATTTTTAAGGTTCTGTTCCACTGAAGAACAGTTATTTACCCTGAAAATACCTTTGGTCTGGGGATGTGATGCAAAATCTTCACATTCTGAATGTGAATCTTGATGTCATTAGATAAATATGAAATATTTTAATCAGAAGATAGAATTGATACCTATCAATTGATATCAATGAAGAATAAGGTGAATTACACTTCCTGACTATGGGTTTTTGAGAACAGGGGTATTTATTGCCGCAGAAGTATGCGCAGAAACAGGAAACTCAATCTCCGCTGTAAATGATCCTTTCTTTAGGCAGAAAGAAGGTTATGCTTCTGTTTTCCCCTTTTTGTAGAAGTTATAACTTTGTACTGACATCCAGACATGATTAGTTTTATGACACAAAACATAAAAAAATATGGAGACAGAGCCGTAGTCTGTGTTTTGTTTTGGATTTTTTTCCCTTGATGACTGTGGTCTACTTCCTGCCACATAGGAGATAAACTCTCATTCTTTTCTGCATTCTTTCAGTTGAGCAGGTCGTGGTGACGTTGCAGCTGGTTGGTGACAGAGAACCAGCAGAAGTGGTAGGAGATTTGTCTGTCTGTCTGGATGGGATGCAGGTAGATCCTGAGCTCCTGACCAACGGCGATGCCTCAAGTACAAGAAGTAAGTAACTTTCAATTCAGATGTGCCCTCTACATACACCTGGTATAAAAAGCTCTTTTCCTGGAGGCTTTAACTCATTGTTTTAATAACCATAGTAACAACAGTTTCTGTAACTACCTGTCTCTTTTAGACACTGGAGCGCTTATGCATTTTGATTTGAGGTGTAATCTTAGTTCCCAGAGAAGATATTCAGCCTTGCTGTAATGAAAGTTCGATCAGCATCTTTATTTTCTGGACTTTGCTAATGTATCTAGCAATCCCAGATGCTAATGAAAGCCTCTAGCTTTTCTGAAGGTTTAATAACAACACGAACAGAAAAGAATATGAGTTAGTTTGATCACATCATAATAAGTATTCTGCTCACTAGGAGATGTGGGATTGTATTAGGTTTCCTTAAAATACCTAACTTAAATGTTTTCGTGGCTTTTGTTCCTGCGGAGCGCTGCAGAGAGGGAACTACTATTCTCTTTAGTTGGTGTCTTCAGTTTCAGATGACTAGTGTGATTTTTAACTGAAAATCTTGAATACATGTAAAATGTGTTACACTTAATTAAATTACACTTAAATAAAAAGGGGGTTAATTTCTATTGGTCCAGGACAGGCATCAGAGCATTGCTAAGGGTATTGTACGTCGTAAAGTAGAAATAGATAAGAGGTTATTCCTCCAGAAGGCAGCACTGTAGAGACTGCCTGCTGTGGCAGCTAGCTAGGCAGTTAATTGGCAATTTTTAGGCTTCTGGGATTTTTTTAAAGGACTGGAAGTTGCTTTGAGATTCCATCTAAGTATCATAGGAAAATTGAATTAACACATGAGCTTTGTAACCATTATTTCTTAAAGCTTTTAGTCCACCTTTCTTTGCATCTTAAAAGGATCGATCAAATGATCTGATTGTGCAGGATTTTTTTGTATATAAAAGCCAAATGCTGGGATTGCCTGGGGCGTTTAAAGGAGGGCTGAGGTGTGTCGATAGAAATGCCTGATGAAAGTAACACATTTTCTTCTTACACAATACTCGGTTTTCATTTGAGCTTTCTTCCATTTCCTGAAATTTGCTTTCTGAGAAAAAGATGCTAGCAAGTAGAGGAAGGCACGTGGGCAGTGGAATTGAGTGCTGTTCCAGCTTGGGGCTCCACAGGACAGACAGGCATTGACATACCAGGCCAGAAGTTCAGCAGAGGGTTCTCAGATAATCGGGGGACTGCAGCACATGAGGAAAGACTTAAATTTTATAGTAGTCCAACACACTGTTACTGTAGAGGCTAAAGGTACTTGCGGGCAAGTACATTGTTTACTGAGTAGCTTCTAAAGACTTCTGTTTCTGGGAGTGAAATCACTTCAATGCTCAGCACACTATCACACATCCTTGTCTTTGGCTTGGATCAGAACACAGTTCCAATCAGAACTGATAACTGATTTCTTTGTTAATGACATTTAATTCTATGGAAATAAAGTATTTGGGCTGTCTACATGAATACACAGCACGGAATGGCTCGTTCAGGTATTGCAAATGCTGGCGCAAAAGGCAGTTTATTGCCAAGCTGGCTGAATAAACAGTTGCAAAGTGCTCGCCCATCTAGGCTGGACTGCTATAATTTTGTCTGGAGTGCAGCTGTATCTTGTACCTGCTTGAATGCCTGTATGCTAAATAACCTATGGAGAAAGGGTCCAGGCTAGAGAGCCCCAGGAAACAAAGCCCTGCAGTTGCTTGCTAGAGAGGCAGAGAGAAGATTTTAGAGTTGTTGCCTTTCTTGCTGTTAATCATGGAAAAGGGACAGGATACCAAAAGGCAGCTCTGCCTGAAGAGTGGGGAGCACTGCTCGATACTGCACAGAGACAGGAGTCAGTGACATTGAGCTGCGTGTGTTTGGGAGAATTCATACAGTCAAACTGTATCCTGTTAGAGCTGCCATAAGGTGAAAATACTCCTCGCGGTGGCATTGGTTTAAAAAAAAGTATACAGGCACACATGTATGAGAATGCAAATTGTGTATACACTTTTGAGATAAGACAGTAGATAGGCAGTGCATCGTGTATCACCTCCACATATGAAAGAAATGTGAGCGTTGAAGACTGCTTCTTTTCTTAGAAGTGATTCAGAATGTTGCTTATGCTTCTATTGTCTTTTTCTTTCTGGTATTTAAGGTCCTACACAGAACGATAGCTCCAAAGTAAGGAATGATACACGGTAAGACTTTTTTCCTTTTCTTTTATACTGCCTTTTAGTGTTTGCATTTTTTAAAGAGGAATTGTATGTTTTGTAAAGATGACAATTGAAAAATTTCAGTATGTCCTGCAAGAGTATCTGTTAAGATCTGAGCATGTCCTTGACTAAAACACTGTACTATTTTGCATTCCTGTATTCAGTGGTTTTTCCATAGGAGCTGTATCTTTTAGCTTCAGTTTGCCTCCACCTGACTGATCCTTTTTTCCATTCGTGTTCCTCATCCTTCTCCCAATGATTAACCAAAGTAAAATACTAAAATAGTAAATCCCACTGGTGAGTAAATGGCACTGGTTATTTTTCCACTGATTTGCTTTATAGCAAGGAGGTATCAGCATTAAATTTAGTTTTATTGAGAAGATACTGAAAGCTGTCTGGCAGTTGCAGCGTTTTAAGGTTGATACCAGATTATGTAGCTGCTGCTTGGTAGGATAAAAGTGTGGCCATACTTGGTGGTGGATTAACCTGCACTGAGTACCACGCCAGTTCCATTAGTTCCCAGTACTACAAGTGTTACAAGGATCTGCACAACACTCCTGGATGACATCTGAAGTAGCTAAGTTAAATTTTGCTAATAGAACGTAAGTCTCTTAGCTATGTCTAAAGCCCTTCTGTGAAAGTTTATTTTTGTTCTGTTGCCTTCTCATGCCCAGAAGAACATTTCTGTGCATGGGTATTCAGAATGCCTGTGTGTGTAATATAGCAATAATAAAATATAATAGTAAAATAGTGATAATAGCTGACTTGGGGTTAGTAGCAGGCAGTGGGGTTTCTGGTGTTCATTAAAGCTCCATTTTGAGGATCGTGTAAATGATGTGGAATATGTCTGCCAGCAGTTATGGTTACACGTATAATAACGTTTTGATGTGCGTTGTTATACCTGAAGACAACTGGTCAAACACGCTAATGTAAGAGGTTACAGTTTCTGTTTAATGCTCAAACAGCAGCAGTATGTTTTCTGGATTGAGGAAGACCTCGGCTCTGGCTCTGACCTTCAGATCACTAGTGATTTGTGCATGCTTTCCTAGTCATTTCCTTTGGGGCTGGTGTGGTACGGTATGGATTATGTGCACATCTGGTATAGAGCAAAAGTGTGTGTGACAATAAAAATGAGGTCAAATGTATGTGATTCTGCTTCTGTAACTTGTGATTTACTTCTACTTTTATTTTGGTACGTTTAAAGAGAGTAATTTTAGAGGTACTGGGCTGAAACTGAAACCTGTAGTTCTCTTGCTGATGGCCTGTGCTCTTGACCTGTCAGACCACTAAAATTTTAGTTGACAACGTTACTACTTTGCTCAACATACTCTGAAAGTAAAATGCTTTAGAAGAAAAGATGTGGATACCTGTAACTCTGCTTAAGGAGCTACAAACATACCAGAATAATACACTGCTAGGTATAACTGAGCAGCACAGAATGGGTGGGTTCTGCTGTTCGGTTTCTTAATTCTTGTGAAATTGAGACGCTCATATTCATAGCGGTTGGTCAGAACTTTAATGTTTAGTCTTAAATTCTCCAGCCCTCTCCAGAGCTGAGTTTAGGGGGGAAATTGGTGTATGCGTTTTCTAAAAAATGGAAGCATTCTGTGTGTTCTGAGCATGTGCTGGCCCTGTAGAGCAAATGCACGCAGGCTGTTCTCTGCTCTTAGCTTCCCATCTTGCTAGAGACACATGGAATTCATGGGAAGAAGTAGCTGAGCGGCAAAATCCAGAGCCTGGGCTTAAAGGCAGGTGTATCAAGTTGGGGAATGAAAGAGGAGATTTCAGTGACAAATGTTTTCTATTATAGATGAATATATCTGTTAGATATATGTTAGATAAATATATCTGTTTCACAACCCTCTCATCAGTTGAGGTTTCATAAACCTCAGGAGATGAATTGTTAATGTGTTTGTGCAGATGTATAGGTTTTTATAATTATTAGGAAGGTAAAAATCTCACCTTCCGTAAAGCTTAATGTCATCCGTACCCTCTTAGAACAGTTCTACTTTCTGTCTTTTCCCACAAAAGGACTAGCTCAAATGGCCTTGAAAGCTGCGAAGATGCTGCTCCCAGTGAAAACAAGACTGTTAATGGCAGTGATTCTCCATTGCTCACAAACGGCAACTGCAAACCTTCTAGACCTCCCAGGCCTTCTAGACCACCTCCACCCACTCCCCGCAGACCCGCGTCAGTAGCTGGTACGTGTTCCAGGGCCGGGCTGCACACCCTTAGGATGAACGTAGCTGTTTCTGATGCTGATTTTTAACCACATGTTGTTTAATGGTAAATTCTTTGGCAGATAACTTCTGAAGAGCTGTTTTTTAGCTTCCTTTCAGTATGTGTTGTTTAATCATCGTTCTATTGTCAGAAATTTTTGCTTCCATGTCTAAGTAGTGACAGCAGCGATACTGCTACATAGAGTGGAGCTGGGACCAAAAGAAAACAAGTGAATGCTGCTACTGCAGTAGGACATCCATAGAGTTTGAGGCTTGAGGTGAAATCTACTGAAGGACTCGCAGAACTGTCTCAAGCTGATAAAGCTGAGTTTTGAAATCTGGTTATTTGTTTCTACGACTCTAGTTACATTCTGTGAAATAGCAGCACTGAAAACATTCATTACTCCTTTGCTCTGGAATAGATAGATTTTTTAAAAAATTTATTTGATTATTTAGAAACTACAAAACTTTCAGACAACTAGTCCTGAACAGTTAGTTGATGTTTTTAGGGTAACTCCTTTACCCGCATACACTGCAATCGGTTCCAGTGGTCTCATTATTACAGTTGATAACTGCTGAGTCTGGATGGGACACTGCGATACAGTAATTGCTTTAAGAGATGAATTCAGTGCAGCTGAGTAACAAGGCCAGACTTGTGTACAACTTCTAATCCCAGCCTCCAAGTGGCATTCAGAAAAAAACCTGAAAATGTTTAAAGAATGTATGTACTCCTCTCTCATTCCAATATCTTATTTCCATGCAATGTCAAATCTCTTCTTGTAAATTTTAGCTTTTTATCTCTTAAATTACTATCCCAAATAATAAAATAAAAACCTCATCAATGCCAGAAAGTTTGTTTTGTGTTTACAGAATGTAGACAGCTTGCTTTGGTAATTAGGGTTTATTCTATCAGAAATAGCAAATCGTGTCATTGTTGGCAGTTCTCAAATTAAAGCATTTTTACAAAGTGAGACAAAATTGCTTTGTAGCTGGGAAAGGTGGCTGTGTGCCTGTGCTCTGAAATACCTGTTCTTGCATGTTTACTTCTGTGATTTGCGACTTCTAAAATAGATTGGTGATAAATACCGGTTAATGGATTTTTCCTTCTGTCTTTGATACTTGACATCACAGCAAGTGTAAATGGTCCGTCATCCGCATCCACAGAGAATGAAGGGGCCAGTGCAGGATCACCAGCAGCTACAGCTGCAAACACATCTTCAGAGCAGAGTCCTGAGGGGGCAACAGCTGCAACAACAGCTCCTGCGACAGCTCCTGCGACTGCCACGCTCACCACACCTCCAGTGTCAAGACAAGTCCAGCCAGTAAATCCTCCACCTCAGGCACTTACTACAGTCAGTCAAGGTCCTCTTCCACCTGGGTACGAGTTTAAGGATTTCTTTCTTTGTGTTGACAGTTCTGGTTTTACTTTATTTTACTTCCAGTGGGTGTAACAAAACATTTGTAACATCTGCCTTTTGCTGCACAACAAAAATCCCCCCCAACAGTAGTTTGGATGTTTTCATAACTGTTTTGTCTGGTAGGCCTTCCAGCCTGGGTTATTCAAGGAAAGAATTAGTCTTCCAGATGTCTTTTGATTCTTGCCATACAGTGCCATGTCAGCGAAACATAGAAGTATTAGTGTGACAGCTTGCTGTCTTCAAATGAGAGTGAATATAGGTAGTAAAATGTGGTTATAGCTAAGTAAAAGAAAAGCTGCTGTTGCAGTACATGATCTGCAGTATGTCCAGAAGCTTTGGACTTGTACTGCAACTCCTGGGAGTAGCATGGGCCCAACGTTGTGTTTCAGGTGTATATAGAACTTGGCACATGGCTGATCTGTTGCTTCAAAGCTTTCATTTAAAGTCTAAACTTTAAAAAAAAAAAAGTTTCTGGACTCTTGAGTGAGGAAAAGCAAAAGCATCCCAATGTGAATGATGTAATTGGTGAAACACCCGCCTTAAGTTGCTGACAGTTGAAGCAAAAGGTAGGAGAGGTATGAACTACCTCACTTACAGGATAACTGTGAAATGTAAAAGCGGTCTTGAACAAAACATCAGTCCTTGCTTTGCTGTTTTGATTTTGACAGAAATGGCAAACCAGCATGTGCTTTATCCCGTGCTGTTACAGTTGATGCAAATACAGGGGCCAGTATCCCAAATGCTGCAAGTGCAGAAAACGTGTGCCTTCATGAAGAGCTCTGCGTTTGTCTTCTGCGCACAATTTGCATACTTGAGGCTTTAAACTGAATTAACATTGCTCTGAAAGGGGCTTATGCTCTGCAGATGATTCTGTTCAGCA
>NW_010407026.1:20804-24160 GCF_000710305.1 Buceros rhinoceros silvestris | reverse complement strand
TCAGCAGGTTATTGATATGCTTGATACTGAACACAAAACTTTGCTTCATTGCTTGCTAAAACTGTACATGTAGGCATGAATTTTCGCTTCAGTTGCCCAGAAACCGAAGGTTGTCATGAGAATGTTTTTGGTAGTTTAGTTGACATAGAATTACTGTTAATATGAACACAGTGCCACTGTATGTGGTAGAGCATTTTGGTGCATCTCATGAACCAAGTGTTAGTTTCAAGCATTTTATTTAGAAATAAGCATTTTATGAAAACCCTTCTCATCTCTGCACTGTGGATGAATGGTTGGAGTAGTTTGATCTAGAGGAAGATAATACTGTTTTCTTTTCAGTTGGGAGCAAAGAGTAGACCAGCATGGTCGAGTATACTATGTAGATCATGTTGAAAAAAGAACAACGTGGGATCGGCCAGAGCCTCTTCCTCCAAGGTGAGCCAGGATAAGTCATGTGATCTAGGGTATGGCTGGATTTTTCAGAAATTGGTTGACTGACAGTTTACTAAAGCTGGAAAGCACATTTGTCATTAGCAATGTGAACCCAGTGCAATTCCTCCAAGTTGTTTCCAAGGAGTTCTGCAAAAATGCACAGCACATAGTATGGAAAAGCGTGAAATGTCAACAATAACAGAATCTGAATTTTCTGTCAAAGATGAAGCAGGTGCATCTTTAGCTTAAAGCTATTTCTCAGTAAAGACAGTAAACACGCCCAGCTGTAAGAACCAAAACCACAGAAAGCGTTTGGGATTGAGGTAACTATCAGCTTGAGCAAGAGTGGTCTTGGTTACCTCTTTATGCTGAGGTTACTGTTTGCGGGCCCTTGATCTTGTCTCGGGGTTCGCAGTTGAGAATTTTCTAGCTGTTATCAAACAGCTTTGGGTATGAGGCTTTTCCAATATTGCAACAGCCAGCGATGTTAGTCTCTACGTGGAAGTGTGTTCGCTCTAGTTCTGTGTTTCTTACTTTATAAAAAACGTAAGAATTACTCTGTTGCACTTCATTCATATGTAAGTGGTTTGCACACTGTATAGAATTAGCAAGTAAAAATGTGGGACAGTAAAGAGAATTTGATACAAAAGAACAAAAACTGACAGACAGTCTCGTAAAGGGAACCCACCTGACATATTCACTTTATTTTGAACTTAGAAGATTGACTAGTGTATTACTTAAACTTGTTTGGAACAGTAATGTTTTCATTCAAGTTTTGTAAACAGTCCTGACTTCATGTGAATGGAAAATAATGAAAAAAAAAAAAAAAAAAAAAACAAACACAACCCCAAACAGGAACAGTAATGTTTTCATTCAAGTTTTGTAAACAGTCCTGACTTCATGTGAATGGAAAATAATGAAAAAAAAAAAAAAAAAAGACTAACCCAACCCAAAACCAAACCAGCCACCCTCAGCCACACCTCCCTTTTCTGCCAAATTATAGAGTGCGAGGAAATCCTGCATTGTACAGCCCAAACTGTCAGGGTTTTGCTGTCTTTTTACGAGAAACCAGCGGACTATTGTCCTTATGAGTTGGGCAGCGTAAGTGCAGGAATGACAGTACAGTATTGACAGCAGTTTGTGTAGCTCTTAAACTGTTTCAAAAAATCCTGAAGGTACAGTAAATGGAATGAGTCTGTCTGGTACAGTATGCAACAAAGTAAAAGTGATTCTTCTCAAATGATTTTAGTTCTTAGGTAGTTCTAGTGGAGGGTAAAAGGAGAAGAAATGTCTGCTGATGAGCCTGTGCTTTCTGTCCGCTTCCAGCTTACTGCCTGTTTGCCTAAAAGTGCTTCTGAGCCCTTAACATTGTCTGCTATTCAGAACTGTTGCTTGTAATTTTTTTTAAAAGCTGGGAGCGACGAGTTGACAACATGGGGAGAATTTATTATGTTGACCACTTCACTAGAACAACAACGTGGCAGAGACCAACGTTAGAGTCTGTCCGGAATTACGAGCAGTGGCAGCTTCAGCGCAGTCAGCTTCAGGGAGCTATGCAGCAATTTAACCAGAGGTTTATCTACGGGGTAAGGACTCTACTGTCATCACTGTAAAGGTTAAGAGAGGTGTCTTCTTTCAAACTGCCAACCCACTAGTCTCTCTTCTGCATGTTGAGAGTGTGTTAGTATTTGGGTGTTTGTGCTTGTGGGTGATTTGCCCCACAAAGACACCAGACTGTTGTGGTTTCTTTTCTTTATGCTAATACAGTGTCTTTGTGCGTGTAGCCTGGCAGGAACCTTTGTTCATGACCGTGCAGTGACTCCCGGCAGCACATGCCCATGTTTTTTTATTTGTCAGCTGAATATAGATGGTGTTCTTTGATAAGATTTATGTACAATATTGATAAAAGCCGTTGATTCCAAACCGACTACAGCTTAGTAATAAGCTGGTTTGTTTGTATTGTGTCTTGTATTGGCTTGGCCAAAGACCTGCAGGGTAAACAAGCTCACAGGACAGAGATTTCTGTTTTGGGTAGAATGTAAAATGCAAAATCAATGTTATGAAATCAGGGGAATTGAAAATAACGTGTCCAGAATTTTAAATCCACTGTTTACCTTTGATGAATATGAGCCTTAGATAACTCCAACTCATCCTACTATTTTATCGAGTATGGGGTTGGTTCTAACTTTGCTGTATGTGTAGAGAATAAAAAAGGACCTCAGTGGTGGTGGGGAGAACTGCATTGAAGGCAGGACTGAATTGGTTTGCTTTCTGATTGTTTTGGGTGCTACTGTACTCATTTCCCCTCTGTGCAGGCAGGAGCACCAAACAAAGGATGATTATTTTCTTGGCGCTGTAGTTAACTAAGCATGCCAAAGTCTGTTAAATTGGCCTTCTCTGTTGAGAAAAATAAATTGCTGGCATCTTTGCTTATATGTAACATCAAGAAAAATGCATTTACTTCAGTAATTTATGATGGCTGTGGGAGAATATCTGGCAAACAGCTAGTCATTAATGCACCATTTGTTTGTGTGACTTGCAGAACCAGGACTTTTCGTCCACGCAGAACAAAGAGTTTGATCCTCTTGGCCCTCTGCCACATGGATGGGGTAAGACTGACTTGAAAGTGTTTTGTAATGCAATGTAATGAAACATTAAAGCATCCTTCTGCCAAATTATTTTGTCAGCTGTTCTAGGCTAGTTTTTTGAAATGAAAATCTGGATTAAATGTCTTTTAAAATTAAATCTAATCAAATGCTCTGTTAAATCAGAGTCCTGTCAAGGAAGTGCCAGTTTCAAAGTAGATTAGAAACTGTAGATTATTCTGGTTTACTCCCTGTAACTATGATAATAGCTTCTTTCACAATGCCATCCTTTATTTTTACCACTTTGATTGGGCAGGATTCCCCCTACCATCCCATTCC
>NW_010407026.1:9232-20691 GCF_000710305.1 Buceros rhinoceros silvestris | reverse complement strand
CTGCTGAATCAAACTTCAAATTCCTGCTAAATGAGACTGACAAATTCCCTCTCCAAGACAATTCTTGGAGAGTTTTGTTGGTCTGAAAATGCTTTTTGTAATGACAACTAACTTGCCCCTCTCCCTGGAATAAATTGGTTTTGTACTTTACAGGGTTAACAATTTACAATTAATGTGGGTTGGGCGGGGAGTGTATACAAAAATGTGAGTGTAAAACTAATTTCTGGTTTGACTATCAAGCAGATGGAAGAATTCAAGTTTCATGATACATAGGCAGAGTTCTCAGAATTGTGTGATTTTAAAGCAAGCAATTATTTGGCAGAGTTAGACCTGGGGTTTTGGCTTGTCTGTTGTTCAGATGTAACTATTTTGATTTTTAGTTCTGGTATTAGTCTCATTTCATGCCAAAAAGTTGTTGTTCTCCACACTTGGCTTTGTTGCGTTACATATATAACATTTCAAAGCAAGTTCTTTAGGCTGGCATTGTCCAGGAAACAATAAAACTGAGCTGTCATATCGCATCAAATTGGCCTGTTCTTGTAATTTGTATCCTATATTCTGTATTTCTCTTGCAACTCTGAATTAAAATTGCATAAGAGAGCTGCAGGATGGTACAGACCACCAAGCCGGGGCATTTATCATAAGCTTTGTTCAATCACAGGCATACACTGAACTATCTGAGATAAAATATAACTGTATTTGTTGGAAACAGAATTGGATCGGGTTTTTTTCCTGCTTATAATTTGAATGTGAAGCCCTTGTACTTTCCTGATCCTTGTGGATACCTCTGTTACCTATTTCGTGTTTACTGCCTATATTGCTTGTAAGGTGTGTCACAGAATGGTTTGGCTTGGAAGGGACCTTGAATATCACCTAGTTCCAAATCCCCTGCCATGGGCAGGGCCACCTTCCCCTGGACCAGGTGGCTCCAAGCCCCATCCACTCTGGCCTTGAACCCTGCCAGGGATGGGGCATCCACAGCCTCTCTGGGCAACCTGTGCCAGTGCCTCACCACCCTCATAGGGGAGAATTTCTTCCTTCCATCTAATCTAAATCCACCCACTTTCAGTTTAAAACCGTCACCCCTCATCCTATCACTGCACTTCCTGATGAAGAGTCCCTCCCCATCTTTCCTGTACCCCTTTAGGTACTGGAAGAATGTCACAATAATCCAAGCAGCTGGAATTGCCTGTGGAGAAAACAGCTTAGTTTTATTTCTTCCAATTAATTTTTTCCTACATTTTAAAAATAAATACCGTAGTAAAGGATCTTAAGACAGAAATTTTAATTTTACCAATATTTTAAACTGTATAAAATTTTAACTTCCAAAAATGTTGAAAAGCCCTTTTAAAAAGTGTGAACAATAGCCCAGTAGATCTACTGAAGGTAAATCTCCCGTGATGAGCTACTTCCTTTATGCAAATGTTTATATTGGTGTTGTGGCCCCCAGAATCTCTTCTGGATTGGTGGTAGAAGCAGTGTAGGCAGAGACAGCTGAACTTCTCAGGGTAAGAATCAAGATACAAAGAACTTACCTGCGAACAGCACGAAGGGCAGCTTTTCACTGAGCATAGGTGATGGTGCAGTCACTAGTATCAAGACAAGTTCCTGGTTTGAACAGAAGCTGTGTCTGTGAAAGTGGAAGGATGTTGAGTCAGGAAGCACAGTGAAACCTGGAGAGCTGTGGCAGGGTGTGTGGATTGATTGATACTCTTTACTTGATTTGATGTAGTCTCAGCAGTACATTAAGCAGGTATTGAATTTTTTTTTTTGCTTTTGCATCTTTTCAGAAAAGAGAACTGACAGCAACGGCAGAGTGTATTTTGTCAATCACAACACACGAATCACTCAGTGGGAGGATCCCAGGAGTCAGGGGTAAGTGATCAGCTACAGCTTTAAGTCTGGAATGGAAGTGTAACAAAGTAGTGAGACCGAGAGCTAGGAGATGCTGCCCACAGCTGGAACGTGGGCTGTGCTACACAAGCTTCAGACAGCCCGTTAAAATATCAAAAGGTACTAGTTAAAATGGAAACTGTCAAAATACTGCTTAGTAACCGTACAATTGCCAGGAAAGTCTAGGTCAACAGCAGTGAGTTCATTTCCCAGAAGAGCTCCTACTCTTGCTTACAAGACACGTGTGTCTAAACATTTGTGTCATTGGAGGAGAGAGGGTTTTCTTGCGTATGGTGATGGGGAAAGTGCAGAGGATCCTGAAGAAGAATGTGATTGTTTCCTAGACAGTCATAGCTAAGAGACACAAGGCAGACTTGAAAAACTGCAGATCGCCTCCTCGCATCTTTTTAAAAAAAGAGAGAGAAAAAGAGAGACATACAGAGAACTTGAGGCACTAATGAAGTACTGGGTGAAGGGTGTGCGATGCCAACTCCTCCTCTCTGAGCTGCAAATTTCTATTTGGGGAGGCAACTTCATCTGTCTACCATAGAGAAGGAATAAGAGGAGAGGGAAGGAGAATACCCGAATGTGTGGAGGGGTAATAGCTGTCACCGGAGATGACAACTTTTCCATCCCAGTCACGCCTGCAGCAGCTGCCCGTGTGGAGGGCCCTGTTACCCTTAGTACAACCCAACAACCAAATGTGCTGGCTTCCAGAAAGAAACACGGTCCTGCACTGTAGTTCTGTGGAGGGGAGTCACTGTGAGAACACTTTGGAGTGATACTACTCGGGTCTTCCAAAAACATAAAGATCTATTTTTGTTTGTTCCAGTGTTGAGTTGGAAGTTGTCAAAAAATGATACATCAGGATTTGCATTTTCTTTTATTTTTGTCGTTCTGAAACTCTTTTTTGGCTGCTGTGATTATACATGAGATACCAAAAGTTGCTGGTACTTAAAATTTTTTTGAGTTTCCACGTAAAAGCATGATAGTTAGAAGATAAAATTCTGATGTTTAAGAGGAGGAACAATGATAAACCTTGCTTACATTTTTCCCTTAAGTTTCTATTTGCAATTATTCCAGGTAGTGGAACCAATTGAGCTAATGTTTATTTAGACAGCCTGTTTGGTCTAATTGAGAGCTGACATGAAAATTTAGGAGGGAAAAAAGGCAGAATAAATATTGAATGGAAAGTGTCTCAATCTGTAGTTTTTCTAGATCTGTTAAAATTTTTTGCTGTCACAGGTATCGTTCAATTGACTTAACAGGTTAAGCTGATCTGTTCTCTTGTATTTTCCTCTATCCATAGTCAGTTAAATGAGAAACCCTTACCAGAGGGCTGGGAAATGCGATTTACTGTGGACGGTATTCCATACTTTGTGGATCACAATCGGAGAACAACTACGTATATAGATCCACGCACGGGCAAGTCTGCTCTGTAAGTGGTGTTAACGTTACGCTGAGGTTTCCGAAGTGAAGTGTAGCATGCCTTGGTTTGGAAAGGGATTTTTCCTCTCTTTGTATGTTTATGCAGGAAGATTTACAGGTAGTAATGCTTCTTAATTTTCTGTCTTTTTCATCCCCTGACACACTGCCTTCTTCAGGGACAGTTATGAACACCTGAGAAACCTTCTTGCCAAGTACTGTGTAAGATCTGGGGTTAACAGAGGAGTTTCGTCACTGCTGTTAATGACCAGATCCCTTCCTTCCAGTTACTAGTCTGTCTTTATCAAAGCACGCTCAGGCCTGCCTTTCTTTGATTTTTAGCAACCAGAGTGGAGTTAAAACCAGAATTTAATTCCCAGCTTTAATTAATGGAATGTCATCCCATCCTTACTGTTAGAATCTTTTTTACAGCCTATAATCAGATACTGTTTAAAAAGTACTGTGTATGCACTCCAAAAAATGTGAATAAGGATCTTCCAACCGGAGAGCCAACTAAACCCTACAGCTACGCAATAACGTGTTGGCAGGCTGTTACTTCAATTACAAAGACGCTTTTGAAAAAAAATTTTTTTTTCCTTTTGGTTCCAGAGACAATGGACCCCAGATAGCTTATGTGCGAGATTTCAAGGCAAAGGTCCATTATTTCCGATTCTGGTGCCAGGTATGGATTCATTTCTTGGGAATATTTGTTTGCATTTTGGGGTTTTTCTTACATGCTTTAAATCTTACATGCTTTAAGGTTAAAACTGAGTTGAATTAGGAGGGAGCGAATACAGGACTTGTATAAGCTCATGTAAGCTTTAAAGCAAGGTAAGCTGTGTAAAACTTTTTAGAATAAAGGAAAACATCAGTACAGCTACTTTATTTAAAGCAGTGGGTTTCAGAATAGCGTTTTCTTTCTACTGTTAAGAATATATAGAGACACTGTGGTTTTTTAGTTAATACAAGATCTACTGTTGGTGCAAATACGTAGTTCTGCAAGAAAGTGCAGGGCATTTGGCACAGAATGTGCAGGTCTAAACATTAAGAAGTGTATTGTGTCACTCATTACTGTGCTCTAACGTAATATCAGGTTCCAGTGTGTGAGTCCTGGTCCTCTAACTCTGTACTAACCCATACGGATACTAAACTTGATGTACAGATGTGCCTATAAACTGTCTGTATATAAACTCTCTGTATATCAGAAGATTAAGTAACTTGGTGTTTAGTCTTAGGTTTAAAGGTTCCCCTTTTCAAGAATCAGTGAAATATCCTTTGAAAAACAGCAGAGACAAGCCTAATTCTTCACTTTGAATTTGGTGTTTTCCAATGTCTTGTAAGAGTACAGTATTTGAACCTGTTCCGCGCAGGATCTGGAGGTATATGTCCCTCGCTGTAGATACCAGTACTGGAAGCAATTTGGTTTTGGAGTAAATGACAATTCAAATACCTCGATTACTGTGTTTGGTTTATATGGATCAGTGAAAGTCAGGCGTACCTTTTAAAACGATATGTACAACAAATAACAGTCCAGACTCAGTGTTAAACGCTTTAAGGGATTGTGCACTTCACCTCTAAAAAATTTCATTTCAGCAACTGGCAATGCCACAACACATAAAGATTACAGTGAGCAGAAAAACATTATTTGAGGACTCATTTCAACAGGTACTGTATTAAAACATGTTAGTAGTGGGCATGAAAAGCTGAGCTGATTAAATTTTGGTCACATGTCGTTCTTTACCTTTTGACATTTTGATGTTATTTTAAGTGAGACTAACAAAACCTGACTAATTTTAATAGTTAGGATACATTCACACTTAAAAGGTAACATTAAAATGTGAAATTTTTGCTCTAAAGACTGATTCATCGGGGAGAGAAGGTGACTTTTTTATTTTTCCTGTGATGTGGTGGAGCAGCTCCCCATTCTCAGGGAATTTTCATGTTGTGCTTATGTTTGGTATGTTTTTCCCAACAGTGTGTAACATAAGCACGGGCTACGTACCAAAATACGTCAGGTTCATCTTAGTTTGGGTGTTATGGGCCTTAAAATGAGAAACGAAGTGGTTAAAAGAAAACAAAAATTATGAATTCTGTTTAGATTATTTGTAGCAAAATTCTTGTTAATGTCTATAGACATTATCATGGTTGTCATGGTTAGAATTTGTTCTCTACAATATTTTCAAGTCCTTTTCAATTTTATTTTTACTTTTTGAATGTTCGTTGTGGGGATAAATCGCTCCCGTTTCTTGTTAACGTGAAGCCAAGAGCAGCTTTGTCAGTCTAATAAAATACAGAGAAACAGGCTTGGAAGTGCATGGAACAGCTTCATCTTGCAGAGTCTCCTCTTGGCAGAGATTCGCGTTGGCTGCTTCTGTATTTTTCTGGCTTAAAAGTAACTTACAGAAGTGCAGACCTTGTCTAAGGAACTTTTGGCTTCCTCCGTCCTCAGCTGATGTAGTTTTAGAGTTCAGGCTTCATTTCTTGTAGGAATTACCACGGGAATTAGTCATATCGAGGCAGGATGTTGGAACGGATAGACTAGTATGTTTGGAAACAAGTATATTCTTAAATAAGGATTAATTCTTTCTCGTTCAAATTACTGCGGACTGGCTTAGCAGAAGCAACAGACAGTGCAGTTGGCTAGTCTTTTCCTTTGGAACAGCGATGCCTTCGAATAAAAGGGGTTAGAAGGGGACAAACTAAGTGCTGTAACTGAAAGTCACCTCCAGCCTTATTTCTAAAATAGCCCTTGGTCCTTTTACAGTAACCGTAGTGGTAATAAAATTATACTGAATGGAAAGAATCAAGAGATAGATTATGTGATTATAACCATGAGCAGACCTATGTTTCCTTAGGAAAATAGTGCCTTATCAATAGCTTAGGTGGCAGAATCAGAGAGACCGGAGTTAATCTTTTTTTACTTGTTAGTCATTCACCATTGCAGACCTTTCTGCTGGGGTTATAAAATTTTGTGTAATAATTACTACAGGAGTCTAGGAGAGGCTTAGAAATGTAAATCTTGACCCAAATTCTTTGCCTTTCATGGCAAACCAAAACTTGACGTTCTTGGACGTCAATAAAAGTGTAGCGTGAAATTTCCTTATGGAAGCCTCTGATAGTTGACCCAGTCAGCGTAGTTACAAATTTGGACATTGTATTAAAACCAGCATTAGCAAAGTTTGTTAACATCTGTGATTCTTCCTAACTTTTAAAAAAAACCAAACCAACCAGTTTTATTTTTATTACTTCTTCACGAGATGAAGCTGTAAAATGAAAAAAAAAAAAATTGTATGTTTTTTACTGTTTTGTTTCTAATTTATTTCTTTGGGTCCTTGATCATGTCTCTTACTTGTAACACACCATTCAGTGCGAGATTTAACAAACACCAAAGTGACTCACTTTGGGCCTGTTACTTATTGGCTGGATTTCTGTCATATGCTTACAGACAGGCTGCTGGCCTGCCTGAGTATCCCGGGTCTTTGATTTCAGAATTATTGTTTCCTTTTCTTTTACATCTTTTACATCTTTTAAATCTCTGGAAATAGGTTTACACTACTCTTCAAATTCCATGAACATTCCATAAGCAGGTACTTCATGTACTCATAGTTCGTTTTATGGTCTGAATTACTAAATGCTATATTGCCTGGTAGGAAATAGTACTAAATCTAGGCAGTGTTTATAACTGCTTTCTTAAAAAGAATTGATTGTTTTTTTTTTACTAAGATAATGAGCTTCAGCCCTCAGGATCTACGGAGACGATTGTGGGTTATTTTCCCTGGTGAAGAAGGCTTAGATTATGGAGGTGTTGCAAGGTAAACTAATTGAAGTGGCAAATAATACCTTACTGCAAGTTGTTGGTGTGAAGACTTGCCCAAAGTAGATACTTAGATTGCAGTGCTTTGAAAATGTTAGTGAAGTTTATTCCTTATCTTTCCTTGGAATATCTGAGGAAGACAGTTCCTGAAGATGTGTGCATGTCTTAAAAGTGTACACAATTATTTCAATTTGCATTAGGAATTACTTTAATTGTCTCAGTAATTAAAGAGGCACACAGGTTATCAAAGTACACTAAGGCTTCATTAATATCGAAGTAGAGGTTTGTTGAAAAAGTGAATAGAAATCTGTTTTCAAGGCAAAGTCTTCACTGGACTGTACCCAAGAAGAGTGTGTATTAATTAGCATTCCCTGAACCCCTGAAGTTTCTATCAGTGATAGACTCTTAGTCTGCTCATTTAGATACGGGTGCTTTGTATCCAAACCACTGACAGCTGTATATCACTGTAACTTTGCGCGTTAATTCGTAATACCTGTTAGTTCAGTTTGGGTTCAGTTGGGTCGTGGTTGCTTTCTGGTCAAGAAGTCAGATTGACTAACTATGTGCCAGCAAGTTCCTAAGTCAACAGCAGTTAGCTGAAATCATTTCTAATTTAATTTATTTTGAATGTGTTTTTATTGTTTGTGTGATTTCAGGGAATGGTTCTTTCTGTTGTCTCATGAAGTTTTGAACCCAATGTATTGCCTGTTTGAATATGCAGGGAAAGATAACTACTGCTTACAGATAAACCCAGCCTCTTACATTAACCCAGACCATCTGAAATACTTCCGATTTATTGGAAGATTCATTGCCATGGTAAGTTTAAAAGTAGAAAGAGGATCCCCTGTGTAACTTTCCTGTAAATAAATATTATACTATCAGATGCATAATTAAACAATTATTTTTTGAGTCAAAACTATTATCAGGTGTTCGGCTATAACTAGTGTTGGTATAAGTTAATTCAGCATATTAGGAGTCATGATGTTCTTGATTTGCTTTAATTCTTTGGCCATCAAATGTCATTGCTGCAGAGTACAGAATGTTGGCATATTAAGTATTCAGTCATCCTTCGCATTATTTTGTCTGTTTTCATGTTCTTCAGGCTTTGTTCCATGGGAAGTTTATTGACACTGGTTTCTCTCTACCGTTCTATAAACGTATCCTAAACAAGCCAGTAGGACTCAAGGATTTAGAATCTGTTGACCCGGAGTTTTACAACTCTCTCATCTGGGTAAAGTGAGTTTGACTTGATTTTTGTTCTTCAAATAGCAGTTCAGTGTTTTTGATTTTTAATCCATGCCAGGAATTACGTGCAAATTAATTACTAAAACCCCACTGGAAAGTATAATGTATCAATTGCAGAGCAGTACTGTCATTTTTACCTAATTTTCGATACACAAATATTAATTTGATAATGCAAAAGACTGCATAACATCTTCCATTTTTGCTGTTTTTAATAAATCTGGCTAGACATTATACAGATGTGGCAGTCTTGAGCACTGTTACAAACAAAATGGGTCGAGTAAATTCCACTGAAACTTTTCAAATAACTGATGTAAAAAAATAATCAAAAAGCCACTAATTTCTCTCTCTAGTACCTGGTTTAATTAGAAAACATTAGAAGTTTAGTGCTACAACAATGTGAAGTTAACAAATGTAGTTTATTAAATTCTTCTGTTAGTCTTACCTGAAATTTGACTTAGAGGTTAATATTGAAGATATAATACTTTAAAGAATATAATGCTCACGCATTTTTCTAGCTGTGCTTGATTTTTGCTCCAAGCTGAATGATTCAAGACCTTTCCTACACAGAGCCTTCCATGCGTGCATCATCAGTCATCTGTCTATTCCACCTTCATACGCTTTTTAAGAGAGTTCTCCTTCTCCAGTTCTTTGCAGATTCTTCTCCAGAGTGTAGCAAGTAAAAAGGACCTGGAGTTTGTAGACCATAATTCTTCTAGAAGTATGCGTTAAGAAATAGTTCAAGAAATAATTTAACCCTTAGATCTAAAGCACTGTGATTTTGTACTTATTTTGTGATAGCAGCACTCCAGGGGTCACAGTCCATGGTTGATGTGCACCATTTGTTTTAATAACAGGTGATTTTCTTTCCCAACAGTTTAAAAAAAAATAAAAAATGCTTAGAAGGGAAAGACAAAACGACAGATTCAGTTAAAACTTCTTTTTGCCTCTGCTACAGTAAGAACAATGTAACAGAAAAAATGCTTTTTTTTAAATATGACTACGGAGATAAAACTTTTTACTGAAGAATTCTACAAAAACAAATTAGTTTTTAAAATGCTTTGAGAAATTCATTAAAGGAGTGAGGATAGATTGGTTTCTAAATACAGAAATAAATATAAAAGAGAAGATTGACATCTCAATGTATGTGCTGCTAAAGTGTGTAGAGTTACCAGTCCATTAGGAAAACTTAAAATAGTTGCCATTTGAGAAAAGATGCCGTGAAACCGAGACTCAAAAGGGAAGAAAAGGTCTCAAAGCTGTGTAAGCCTTGATTTCTGTAATTAAGGAATCCTGTTATCAGTTGTGTACACAGAAAAAGTAGGTATTTTTTTTTAATTAAGGGCCTATCTTTGTCATCCTGTGACTTCCAGACTTTTAGAGACCAAACAAATACAATACTGAGAAATGCAAGTTCTAGGGAGGAAATTTGCATTAAATGGTGGAGGAAGCTATTACTGGTGACTGATTTTCTGCCTAAATTGTGACAAGTCGCGCATGTAATAGAGTTTACCTTGTGAACAGCATTGGTCTGGTAATGGTTGATGGAAAGCCTAGAGAAAAAGGGTGCTATTTTAAGCCATTACCTGTAGCCCTCTTATCCCAGTTGAAAGCAATGAGTTTTCTTTATAACACCCATAATTGCACAGTGCTGCTCAAGAGCGTTACGTTCATTCTCTGTACGGTTCTTCTGGTGCATGTATAATTCATAATGGTCTAGAAGAGAGCACAGAGGCTTCTGGATGTCACTACAGGCTGCTTGACTATGGCAGTAAGTGGGGGCTTGTCACAGATATCACAGACTACTCTTCCCCCTCATTTTAATTCAAAGTGTTGCCAGATGCCACCCAGTGGATTGTTGATATGAAACTTCCAAGACCAAATTCTTGGGTCCCAGCAGTCTCTGATGAAAGATTCTGTCAGACGGGAGAAACCTGCGTCTGTAATAAGAAATTACAAAACTTGGAACTTAATGGTCAAGAAGAACTCTTTGATCTCTCTCTATGTATGAGAGTTTCAAATGACTAAGCCATGCTGGCCAGTGCTTTTATTAATCTGTACTCAGTGTCTGGGGTTGGGGTTTTTGTTGCTTTTTGTTTTACCGCAGAGGAAAGCAATAGGGAGGTTTAAGGCTGTAACGAGCTTTCCTAAAAGCTTTCTCTAGAGCAAATAGGACCCAAATATCAAGTAGCAATTTCTCTAGTGATAAAGAAATCTTCTAGGTTGGAGACTATGAAAGCCTTTGCCCCCTTTGAAAAAAACACTTAAGGATAACGAAAATTCTGGAGAAAACCCTTCAGACCTCTGAGGGGTGCACACTGACCTCTACGCACAGAGACCCAAACTTCAAGTTGAGTATAGCTGAGCCTGCTTATCTGCAGTGTTGATGAAGTTACCCTCAAAGGAAATGACTGCAGACTTGTGGGGAAAAAAGTCACGTCTGGCAGGGTGAACATAATTTTGTTCCTCAACGGAAAAGCAAGATCTATAACTTTCCAGGAAGCTTTCAGTAGTTTTGAATTTCTTGGTGCTCCTGTGAGGTGGCGATTTTTCTTGTTCCTACAATTTTGAAAATTTCACAGAATCACTGGGTTTGGAAGGGGATCTCTAGAGGTCAAACCTCTCTGCTCAAACTGAGCTAGAGCAGGTATCTCTATATCTTTCCTTACAAAAGGAAGCTGTGATTTTATTTCATCATCCATTCATCTGAAGCTGCCCCCCTCTCATCTGAGATTTCAGGCAATAGCAGGTATTTTGGAAAGATAAAGTTCAGAAGCTCTGTGGCATCATGGGGCTAGACAAACCATAGCAATGTTTCCAAGACTGACATTTCTGTGTTACAATTCAGGACAAATATCTTGATTTTGCACTTTATTTGGGGGGGTAAATGGTCATCAGAACTCCTATATATGCAGGTGATTCTTCACTTTCCAGAAGCACGTATCAAAATATAAATTGCAATGTTGTGCTTGTTACTTTCCCGGCTATTAATGTCTGTGAAGAGAATAGAGTTTATTTGAGCAACGTTTGTTTAACTACAGATTCTTCTATGCTGAAATTTCTGAAGAGAATTCCTCTTCAGCAG
>NW_010407026.1:356-9170 GCF_000710305.1 Buceros rhinoceros silvestris | reverse complement strand
CAGCAGGAGTACTTGTACTCTGTTCACGTAGGAGCTTGGGACAATTTAGGATATGCTACAAGATAGTCCCATAAAGATACTGAAGATAATTCATGAAGCAAAGTCTTTCTTAGTTGCTTCTTGTCTGCTGTGATCTGACAAAGTGACGGCTGCCTTTGGGCACCGGCCTTCCGTTACCTCTTAGAAGTGGCAGTCATGCAATGAAATACGCAAAAAGCTGTTACTTGACAAGTTTCTGTATTCCATAGACATTCCACAGATCATAGTCAGCAGGTGCTTTGTCAGCCTTGTGACTGGTAAGTGTAAGGATGCTACTGGTGGAAGATTCCTGACCAGGAGTGCAGTTCACGTATGAGCATTGGGAATGAGTCAGGGCTTCTGAGAACCGTAATTAATGTGTGAGGACACTTCCTTATCTTGATTATTTAGGTCCAGACCTTTTTTCTCAAGGTTCTTCATACCCTTGTCCTCTACTAAGTGAAAGGTCTTGATACAGTTCTTTAAAAATATTTCTTTTCCTTGCAGAGAGAATGATATTGAAGAATGTGGCTTGGAAATGTTTTTCTCAGTTGATAAAGAAATTCTAGGTGAAATCAAAAGCCATGACTTGAAGCCAAATGGTAGCAACATTCTGGTCACAGAAGAAAATAAAGAAGAATACATTAGGTGAGAATAAATGAAGACTTTAAAATACTCTTATCTCCATCCTTTTCTTTAGTTCCTACAAGGAAAGATTGTCCGATGCTGTAATCTGAAGCATTGTTGAAATTCTGACTCTGAGTAATGGCTGATGTTGGCAACAAGCGGCAATGGTTTGGATATCATATTTGAACAAATATTGATAGAAATAAGGGTTTAAAGTTACGGTCAGTAGAAGGTCCAGTTTTTCCCTAGAGATACTTAAGTTTAGCAGAACATCATGACAACAAATGCGAATGTCAGGTATTTCATGAAATCATTGCTTGTGTTTATTATTGAATTATATTGTTTCCTAGCCTGCTCATTTTCTACCCAGCCATTTGCGTTAGGGTTTTTTTTTAAACTTAAGAACATTTTTGGATGCTTTTGTGATGATTCTAATCTTTTAAAAATACTTGGGCTCGCTACTAGTTTTATCAGAACTGGTCTTAGAGTATAATTAGGTCTTGGCATTTGTAACAGGACAGCGTTATGCATGATGTCCTGTGTTGTATGGTCATAAAAGAACGATTATGTTTGCAAACCAGAATGTTTTAAAGCAATCCGTTGAGGGAAGAAGCCTAAGAGTGGTGAAAAAGTAAAAATGTGATCACCAGTGACCTGCTTGGTCCTGAAAATAATCCTCCTCTTCCTCAATGTGCAGCAGTACCTCAGCTCTGCTTTAAGGTGTGAACGTCAACGTACATGCTTGGAGGATGTGCTTGGAAAAAAGTCACATACTGCAGGCACAAAATAAACTGAATCACAGTAGAATTTTCCTCTTTCTTACGATGTGTTCTGAAGGCTTCTTTCCGGGGAAGGGGTGCAAGAGAAGGGAGTGGGTTTTGTTTTCATTGCATGAGTGATCTGAAGGCATTTCAGTGGTCTGCAGGAAAGGTAGTATCGGCAGAAGGAACATACCTGCACTTTGCAGCTCTGCAGAGTTTTAATACCGGGGTTGAAGGTAGGGAGCATCTGCAGCAAACCATGCTCTTCTAGTTTGTAGGAACCCAGGGAGAGCTCGGATTCCGGTTTCACTCCTGTTCTTCTGTCTTACTCCAAGTCCTACTTTAAGTCCCCGAAGTTGCTAGGATTGAGGTCAGAGAACAGCCATCTCTGCTTTAGACTCCAGTTCTCCTGACAGGTTAGGCTTGAATTCAGCATAATATCTGCTTCTCCCTGGGTTCAGGTTCTTCGGGTCTCCTGCCTGCTTTTCACCCTTTTATTAATGGAGAGTGGAGTTTCTGCCACAGAGCAAAGTTTCATGATTAACAGAAACAAATATGGAACTTTCCAAATGGACATAGGCGTTTCTTGGTAAGCTGGCAGTCCTACTTATCTACACCAGTACAACTTGGCCTGGTTTTTACCTGTTCATGGATAACGACTGAGATTTCTGGGGAGAATGAGACAAATACAGAGCTGCACTTTTTTTTCTTTCTTCAAATACCTAGGGACTGCTGTGTGCTCTTTAATATAACCAGTGAAGAGATGCTGCTGCCTGTGAGTCTAAAGTACTTTCTGTAGCAGAATGGTTGGAAACATAGGGCTTTAACTTACAGAAAAAAACAAAATTGTTTGCACAGAGTAAAGGTTGCTAATAAATTATACAATCTCCTATCCCCAGAACTTTCCAGACTTTTCGTATTTCTTTAACTTAGTTTACAGTTCATCTCAAAATAGGCTAACAAAGACATGCGGACCTTGGTTAGCACAGGTCATTTAAATTCTCTTTCTGTGTCACCTTTTACAGGCTCGTAGCAGAATGGAGACTTTCCCGAGGGGTTGAGGAGCAGACACAGGCTTTCTTCGAAGGCTTCAATGAAATTCTGCCACAACAGTATTTGCAGTATTTTGATGCTAAGGAACTGGAGGTAAAGGATTGTTTAGCTGTTGCTAGATCCAGGTTGTTAGACATAAAATACTTAAATCCCAGTCATGATGTTTGAAGAGCAGAACTCCCTAAGGCTGACAACTCTGTTTTATAAGGTGTACGAGGGAAACTTCATGGAGTGGCATTTGATTGAGTGTGTTTCTCTTCACCTTTCCTCTCTACAGCCTACTTGGGCATTTCTGAAGGCCTTATGAGATTCTATGAGGAGAAATCTCTTATCAAATTGCTTTTGTAATCCTCAGCAACTTGATTTGCCTCTATTCAAAGAATGAGCAACTTGACAGAAAGGGAGCTAACAGGAGATATGCAGTAGGTGATTGCATATAGACTGGACCAGGTTCTGGATGATTTTGATTTCTCAAAATTACCCTTTGAAGTATCTGTTCAATTTAAAGAGATAAAACCAAAACCAAAACATCCTGTTCCTAGCAGAGAATTGTATGGCTGGGCAGTGGTAAACCGTTCCTGGCTGGAATGTCTAAACGCAAGGAATTACCCCCTTTTTTCATGACAGAGATGCTTTCTGTTTTGTGGCCATGAGCAGTCGTCATCCTCTGTTGTAGAAGTTTGGGATGAAGTGTCAAATTAAAAACAAGTATTCTGTCATTACGGGTGCTTCTGAGTGTGGTTGTGTTGGTATTCCGTTCTGCTGCGTGGGAAGTCATGGAAGGGAAGTCCTGACTCGTACTCTAGTGTTTATTTCCCTTTTTCTCCCCTAAAGGTGCTTCTCTGTGGAATGCAAGAAATCGATCTGAACGACTGGCAGAGGCATACGATCTACCGACACTACACCAGGACCAGCAGACAGATAGTGTGGTTCTGGCAGGTCTGTAGGCTTTCTTTTATTCCCAGACCGACAGAAGTCACAGAGCACAGCTCCATCTTCCTAAGCAGTAGTCAGAAATATTGACCAGATCTGTAGTGTGTAACTGTAAATTGTTACTGCTAATCCATAGCACTCATGGAATCTGTTAATCAGTGGATAGTGATGATGGAAGAATCTGAATATCAAATCTGTACCTCAGTGTTTATTTCAATTACTGTTTTTCAGTTTGTGAAAGAAATAGATAATGAGAAGAGAATGAGACTCTTGCAGTTTGTTACTGGAACGTGCAGATTACCAGTGGGAGGATTTGCTGACCTCATGGGTATGCATTAAAAATCCCTCTAATGCATTAGATTCTTTTTTAAAAGAACCAAGTTACATGTTTGTGAACATTTTAAATGAATTTGATATTGAATGCTATTATGTAAGTCCTGCATACACTTGAGTTATGACAGGAAGGTGGAGGGAATATTTCACCTGTCGCACTGAGTTTCAGAATCCCTTCAAGTTTATGCATTTCACCACGTGCATACTTTGATCTAAACAGTCTGTCTGCTGTGCGAGTAACGGTAACCTTGTCGTGTGCTGAAGCCTTCCACACGTCAGGTGTGATGTATCACCTGCTGAGGAAGAGGCAGCTGCCCCTACGCCTTCTTTATTTGCATTTGTTACAGGGAGCAACGGACCCCAAAAATTCTGCATTGAGAAAGTTGGAAAGGAAAACTGGTTACCTAGAAGTCACACCTGGTGAGTATGTAACAAATCAGAGTATTGCTATTGTTCTGGTTCTGCTGGCAACGATCTACTTGGGGATTTTAGTGTAGTGTACTTAAATGGTTGAGACTGTGAAAGCAAACACCAAGTTATACAAATGGCGTCTGTTGTTGAATAGCTGAACTTCTGAAAAGCTCTTGTGGCACGAGTAGATTCCACTGTAGATTCCATGGATTTGTGTATTACTGAAAATATAAGGTAATAAACAGTACTATCTAAAGAGGTTGGGATTGATCTGTTGTGGTCACTGCACTCCATCTTGATAATGAAGTAGCCACGGTCACACTCCTCTTCCCCAGAGAAGAGGCAGCCTCTGCTCGCCTCCCCAGGGGTGTTAGTGGTTAGTAAAAACACCCAAACGTAAAATTTCGAATGTGAATGACCACAGATAACCAACAAGCAAAAGCTAGCAGAACTTTCACCAGGGACACTGCATTTCTAGAAAACGATCACTCGAACTCTCACTTTGGCTTTCAGAAACACATACATTTCTGGCAGTAGTCAGCTTTTCACAGGATATAAATCCAGGTATCCACGTACACAGCAAAAAGTTTAATTACCCATATTCCTAATGGATTATTTTGGGATGGTTTAATTCTATTTCAGTACTTAAGCTTTTTCTTTATTTTCAGTTTCAACCGCTTAGATCTTCCACCCTATAAGAATTATGAGCAGCTGAAGGAAAAGCTGTTGTTTGCAATTGAAGAAACAGAAGGATTTGGGCAAGAATAGCCAAAAATTGCACCTTGAAGAATGTGAACTCAACACGATGTATGTTCTTCACTTCTTCTGCTTGTTGCACACTTCATTGTAAAGTAGACTTGACTTGGACTTATTTAACAATACTAATGTGTAAGTAGAGGTTTCTTCCACATTAACGCTGGATTTCTACTGAGCACTTTCAGAAATCACATGATCAATCGGATATGGCTACAAATGAATTCTGACCTAAGAAGAGGTTTAATACAGCTTTGGGCTCTGCTTTGTTTTACCATTCATTAATTAGAATGTGTCCTTAATGACTGACAGATTTTTAACAATAGTTTTGTCTTTCCTTTTTAGTAGCATTTTTGCTACTGGTGCACTGGGAAGTTCATGGGTAGCTGCAGTGCTGCAGCAGCATCATAAGCCTCTTCACAGCAGTGTTAGGAGAGCAGTGCGTCGCCATCCTCTGCGTACTGTGAGCAAATCCATTGCTTAAGCTCTCTTTTCTATCTCAAGCGTGGCCAGACTGGTTTTTCCCCCACCTGGAGACTGCGCACGTGCCAGCTGGACTCAGGCTGCTCTTTAGGGGATGTCAAACTGCAGCACAAATCCAGGCGCAGCTTTGCTTTGTTTTTCCCCAATGCTGCTAATTTCAGCAAAACAGACACCTGCCCAAAGTTGTTGCAACATTTCTGTGTGCCCTCAGAATTCCCATCTTTTTTCTGTGTAACACATTTAACTTTTAAATCATGTTAACACTGTGGTACTTCACTTGTTTTGCAAAAGTTGAGACCACCTGGGATTGCGCTGCCTCCATTTGGATTCCTGTTTGCAGACTGGTGTTGCGTGTCAAAAGTGTTCATGGAAATTATTCTCAGAGTTATTCCTACATGTTGCAGTCAGTTTGCTCTGAGGACTTTACTGGGCTCTCAGGAAGAAGTACAGAACAACTGGATTCAGAAAATTACACGACTTAACCATTTTTGCTGTGGAAATGGTAGGCGATACTGGCTAAGGCTAAGAGGATGAGAAGGTTCAGACACGGATTACAGATTTTTGAAAAGCTGGAGCTTCAGTAAATTGATTGTGATAGTAATAATTATAAAAGATTGAAACTAAAGATTTTGGGGAGGTTTCTAAGGTAACTCACCCTACAATAGCTATAACTTTTGTAGTGAGTTCCTGTGGGATTAATGACATCTTTTACTTCTCTTTAGAATCTGTTAATATTCAGTTCTGGTTTACAATAACCTTTTCTTTTACCGCTCCTTTAGACTGAATGCACTTTGTGGGTATGGTCAGCTCCTTCCACTCCAGAGGGAGGAAAGCAAACTCCCACGAGAGGAGCTGTTAGCCATAGCAAGAGACACGACACTTGAACTACCATGTAGCACATACTGAAGCGTAACTGCAGCTCAAAGCCTCCGGGCAGGAGCTGTTTTTAAGAGGCTTCTAGATGTCAGAGCTGAAACAGGACAGTGGGAAACTAAAACTGAACTTCCACCCTTGAAAAGAGTATTTCTTCCCTGCTGTCCCTTCTCTCTAAACTGTAAGAGGGAAAAACTGAGTCAGGCCTAAGAACTACCGAGGCACTGCAGGTTTTAACTGATTTCAAGAGTTTTTTCAGGTCATACAAGGTGACAGCAGCTTATTGGAAGGCAGAAAGATTAGACTGAGTGAGCAGCTCTTCTGTCATGTGTATTCTGAGAACACCGTGGGAAAATGTTCCTGATGATGCTGAAATGACCCTCTTTTCAGTGTCACTGATCTCGAGAACTGACCTGATGTCATGGTTTTACTAGGAGGAAAATCTGCCGATGTTAAAACATCTGATGGATTTATTACAGCATACAGCTCATGCGGAGAAAAAAGCCTTATAAATATTTCCTGTTTATACTGATTCTTACAATGAAAGGTAGTTATGTAACATATTTACAAGAGAAATTAAATTAAGCAAGATAAAGCAAGATTAAGCTATGAAAAATAGTGTGTGTCCTGCGTACTGCTTTATGATTCACGTAGGGAGCCTAGAAATACTGTTAATGTATAAATATCACCCAAAAGGCTTTCAGCCCTATATTTTTAAAATAAAGAATAGTTATAACTGAAATAGCCTTAGCCCTAGTTCTATAGGGTGTGGCTGTTTAATATTTTTATGGCTGAAATGTTTAGTTCAGGAAAAAGGTAAATGCTTGTATATATTTTTGCAGTCCAGGATTCCACTTGCTCCATTTTTCGTTCTTTAATTTAAATGGCATGTTTATATATGTCTTTCCTGCTGTACGAGGATGGGGGCAAGGGGGCTGGATATCCCAACCACCAGATACGATTTAAAATATTGCAGATAAAGAATTAATTGGAAGGAAATAAAATAATCTGTGAAACATCGGATTCGGCCAAAATACAAAAATTTTAAAGGGAGTTGACTGTGTTAAATTGGCAGCAGTCCTGAAATCAGAGGGGAAGATCACTTCGGCGTTTTCCTTTGTCAGCATTGTGAATGCTAACAAATCTGTTAATTTTTTACAGCATGTTGTGTAGAAATAAAAAGGAATTGCTATAAGCTACTGGTGCACTTCTCTGTTCTTTGTGGGGATCTGGTGAAAACAACCCGTGGATGAGCCCACAGCATCTGGTACCCAGATGACAGGTGCTCCTGAGCTGGGCTTACAAGGAGGATTTCCTGCAGAGACTAATGAATTGTCTCCCAGTGCTTCAGCTGACTCAGCAGCCTGAGCTGCATAAATTCATAGTATGTCACAGATGGATATTCACATGCAACTGTCAATTGATCCTAATTTTCAAGTATTAAAATAACTTTTACTTAGAATTTTGCCTTACGAGAATGACATGAGAAAATTAAATGCCGAGTTGCTGATCTAAGAATTAACAAAGCCTTATTGTTCTGGGTAGCTCAGGAAACGTTCATATGCTAATGAAATGCACAGTAAACGCGTCATGTCTTCATCTGATCTAGTATGGAAGTTGTTTGGGGTTGTTTTTTAAATCCAGTTGCTTGAGTTTAAAAAAAAACCAACCATTTTATTTTTTTGAGAAAAGTAAAATAAAGTGTTTGTTAATTTTTTTGTTTGTTTGCATTTTTATTACATGCTGCACTGGGTTTGTAATCTCAGCTCTCTCCATTGTATTGGTATCTCCAGCCCCCTTTTTGTGGTGTCTTTTCATTTTCCTCAAGAATCGCTGTTTGTGTATATGTGCTCTAGTGAACCTCGTATATAATCTGGGATCAGCAGCACTGGATTGTAAAATACTGTATTGAAATTCATTGTTGAAATTTCCTTGCATTGTAATTTCAAATACTCAGGTAACTGTAACAGTATCTCAGTAAGTCAAATACTTTTATAAATCTACGTAAAGAGCTGGTGGTCTCGTCGTTATTCCTTCTGCCTTCTGGAGCATGTGCTGCAGAGAACTGTCTGCTCTCGGGGGGTCGGGGTGGGGCTGGCGGCATTTCTGCTTCTAGCAGAGTTCCGCAGGAACGGTTCTCTGCTGAGACCTCTTCTGCCTTTCTGCTGCTGAGAAACTGCAGCTCAACCAGCCCCGAGCAGCGAGTGCTGCCTGCCCCTGGGGCTGCTGCCCCAAGGAGCTGGGGGCGCTGCTGCTCTCCCAGCGGTGGCCCCCTGAGGGAGGTGCTCTGGAGGAAGGTCCTGCAGAAGCCACAGCATGACCGTTGCCTCGTACCACGCTTCAGGGGTAGCACCAACGAGGAATGACTCTGCAGGTGTGTGTTTTCCGTTCAGGAATAACGGGGTGACAGGAAGGAAGGAGGTGGAAAAGGCTCAGATGAGGCTGACCAGGGTTGTAGTTCCCGTGAGCCGCCTCCCCGAAGGGAGAAGTGGTGTTCACAGTCCTCCTGCCCTCAGGAACCTGATCACCGCGTCCTTTCGGAGAGAACCGAGATCAGCTCTGCCCGACG
>NW_010407026.1:0-224 GCF_000710305.1 Buceros rhinoceros silvestris | reverse complement strand
CGCCCCGGCCGCCTCAGCACTCGAGGGTGGGGTACGCCCCGTCGTGTCCCCCGTGTTCTAATTTTCCCCGAGCCGCTCCGCCGCCGAGGCTGCTCCTCCGTGCTGCAGCTCTCCCCGCGGCGGTGTCGCCCGCTCGACTGTCCCAGGGGTTCACGCAGGCCCCGAGCCCGCAGTTCGGTGCAGCAACCCCTCGCAGGCTGTTCTGCGCCCAGTCCACAGATGCG
>NW_010407025.1:1431-1703 GCF_000710305.1 Buceros rhinoceros silvestris | reverse complement strand
GGCTCCGTTGCTGCCACGCTTTTCTTAAAACACAGTGTCTAAAACCATTAGGGCTTTGCTGTGGACTTCCCGCCACAGGCATCCCCGTGGCATCCCCGTGGGCACCCTGCGACACCCAGGAGCCGCTGGGAAAAAGGTTTCCCTGCTCAAAGGTCCCCAGTTTGGTTCTTCTCGGTCACCAAAGCCTTGGAGGGGCTGGCTTCAGCCAGGGCTTCCCCGCCAGGCCTGGCAACGAGGCAGGGGGCCATTACCACGCGGGTGCCCGGCCCACG
>NW_010407025.1:924-1335 GCF_000710305.1 Buceros rhinoceros silvestris | reverse complement strand
GGGCCTGCCAAAGAGGCAGGGGGCCATTCCCACGGGGGTCCAGCGCCCACGGGGGTCCAGCGACCATGGGACAGAACCACCTGCCCTCAGTGCCAGCCCCAGCAGGCAGCGGCACCTCCCGCTGCCTCAGCTCCCTGTTTAGGGCACAACGATGACCTATCCAACCAGGGGACTCTGTGGCACAGACATCACCCCTCTCCAGCGCCGTAGGTCCCCGTATGGGTCCTGGTCCTGGGGTACCCCACCCTGGCACCCCTCTCCAGCTTGGATGGAGGCTGGAGCAGCCCGCTCCATCCAGGCTGGGACCAGCTGCTGTCACCACGTCACTGGGGCAGGAAGAGACACCTCCCTCCCAGGCTCCTTTCCTGTTTGCTGCTGCTTTTAGAGCGAGGTTAGGCCAGGTTTGGGAGG
>NW_010407025.1:0-213 GCF_000710305.1 Buceros rhinoceros silvestris | reverse complement strand
CTCCATGGCAGGGTCACGGGTGTGGAGGGGAGCCAGCAGCCCAGCACACCCGAAGTGTGTTGGGGGGGGACCCATGTCCACCTCAGTCTTCAAGATCTTGCATGAAGACCATATCTCCTACCTCGCCTGGACAGGACACATCCCCCCGGCTCTCCCCACCAACTGGCAGCGTCCTGAGCCAGTGGCTGGCCCGGGGCTTTTCCACCCTCGCGC
>NW_010407024.1:2312-2541 GCF_000710305.1 Buceros rhinoceros silvestris | reverse complement strand
GGAGGAACAGTGGCCTGGGGGACACAAAGGACAGAGAGGTTGGACCAGATGATCTGTGAGGTTCCTCCCGGCGTGGTGCTCCACGATTCCATGCCCGGAGGGTCGTTACTGATGTCAGGGTATATCTGAAGGGGACACCCAGGGAATTCTAGCTCTGATTTTCAGGGCTAAAAGCTCTATAATCATGGAGAGAAGTGGCTGGGGGAAAGAAGTCGGAAACCCGGGGAAA
>NW_010407024.1:786-2142 GCF_000710305.1 Buceros rhinoceros silvestris | reverse complement strand
CGTGGCACTGCCCGAGGAGACCCAGGGCACTGTTAGTACCTGCCAGTAGTTAGTTAGTAGTTAATTAGTCCTCTGCTTAACGAGGCCTCATTACCCTTCCCTTATCGCCCCGTTATCACCTCCTTGTCACCAGGCAGCGGTTCCCAGTGTGGGAGCCACCAGAGCTGTGGTCCCAGTGGGGTGAGAAGACCCCCAAGCTTCACCCTGCAGGGTTGGGGTGGAGGAGGCTTCAAGCTGATGGGTCTGTGCCCCGACGGGAGCCAGAGCTTCAGCTCCCGCAGCCTCCCAGAGCAGGACTGGGGGTCAGGAGACATCAGGGCTGCGGCGCTGGGGCTTCTTTCCCCGTCCCCACTCGCAGCTGCTTGGCACTGGTGGGTTCTGGCAGCACTTGATGCCATGCCAGCACAGCACACGCTGCTATTTCGGGAAGGCGCTGGCTCTGCTGATTCTCCCGGCTGTCACTGCTGCGGGTTTGACGAGGTTCCTTCCACTCTGCCTGCTTTTGATAACGCTTCCAAGGCGTTCCCTGCGAGAGGGGGTGCTGCACTGCCCCACGTCCTGCACGAAGCTGATCCACCAGGCTGGGCGCCCGCAGCTGCCCTGGGCTGGGCACAGGGGTCCTCTCCTCATCCTACGGCCCCAGACACCCAGGGACATCCCCACCAGTGTGACTGGCTGCTCTCCCCCCACATCCCCCTGCTCATGAACCCCTGCTGTGTCCCCTCAGGTCACCTCCTGCCTGACGGCCATAGCCAGGACAGACCCCGAGGCCGAGGTGCGAAGAGCTGCTGTGCACGTTGTGGTGTTGCTGCTGCGGGGGCTCAGCGACAAGGCCACCGAGGTGGGTCCCCTCCCCCAGGGTCCCTAGGGCAGGGGTAGCCCCTGCCAGGCTCCCAGGCACCCCCGGTACTCCTTGGTGACGGTCCCTGCCCCACCATGGGGCTCATTGCCAGGCAGCTTCCCGTAGGACCAGCACCTCCAGCTTGTGCCTCCCGCAGCAATGGGCCCTCCCAATGCTGGATGCTTCCTGGGGCAGAGGGGACATCCCAGGGCTGTCCCTCCCAGCTGCTCGGCCATGCCGTGGGGCAGCACAGATGTCATGGGAGTTCATCACTGATTTGACTTGGAAATGCCCTGTTTTCCATGGGGCCACGGCTGCCCGCCCCAATTCCCGGGAACAAGCGTGTTGGGACTCAGCTCCCATGGAGGAAACGGCCGCTTCCCCTTAGGAATCCCTGCAGCGGGGATCTCGGTGTCCCCCATGCTGGGGGGACACCACGATGCACTGCGCTGTGAGGAAAATGAGTCACAGGAGGGCCGGGGCTCGCACCCGAGGCACTGGCAGCGGTGGTGGTG
>NW_010407024.1:0-579 GCF_000710305.1 Buceros rhinoceros silvestris | reverse complement strand
GTCAGTGGGTGCTGATGGTTTTCCCCGCTCTCCCCAGGTGCTGCAGGACGTTCTCCGGGATCTCTACCGCCTGCTGAAGCACGTGGCAATGGCCGAGCCTGACGGCGCAACGGTGCTACACGCCCAGCTGGCGCTGGAGGAGCTGGATGCCGTCATGAGAAGGGTCCTCTTCCCACCACAGACGCTGGAGAAGAAGATCGTGGTGCTGCCGTAGCGGGGCCAAGGCTGCAGAAACGAACTCTTCCTGCTCTGGTGTCGGGGACAAGCAGCTTCCCGAGGGGAAGGGCTCACTGTGCCCCCACGGTGCTGCTGGCGGGTGCCAACCGGGGAGGAAACCGCGGCCAGGGCAGGGGGGACTCGCTGGGATTAAACAGAGATATGCTCAACCCTGTGTCCGTGTCGTCTCTGGGAGCCACATAAAGCCCCCGGCGCCATGGCCGGGTCCCATGCTCACGCTCGTGTGTTTGAGGTGGTGGCAGCAGCACCGGCTGTGGTGAGCCCCTGGGCCCCACAGGAGGGTGGGCATCAGCCCCCGGGGGCAGCCCTGGGCTGGAGAAGCAGCTGGTGGGACGGTGCCCG
>NW_010407023.1:327-8002 GCF_000710305.1 Buceros rhinoceros silvestris | reverse complement strand
GGTCTTTTCCAACCCAAACCATTCTGTGATTTGTTATGGTTTTCTTTTTTCCTTTGTTATCAATGAAAAACCCACCTTCCATTCACAGCTTTTCCAAATACTTGTTAATTAAAGAGTGTTTGGGGTTGAGACCCAGAGGGAAGGGGAGCAAAAGCAGTTTGTTTTGTGACTTGCAGATGGAGGTGGCAGTTGTGGGTGATGGTGGGGATGTGCTGGACCTGCTGGGGGTGGCAGCAGGTCTGTGGCCCAGTAGATGGTCTATGTCCTTTGCTTGGGTGGTTGTCCTCTGGCTCAAACACTGTTTCTGTGTCAGTGGACTATCATGTGGGTTCGTCATGGTGGAGGTGACGCAGGGTGTAGTGTTCCGGGATTTATGAGTTTCCAGGGGGGTTGATAAATGCAGCTTTATAGCCCAAGGTTCTGTTTATAGCGCAAAGGGGCAGAGCCAGGTGCTGCCCATGGAGACCAGCAATACAGCGGACAGCCCCTGTTTGCGTCGGGGGTCAACAAACCAGAAATGAAAACAAAACTGGTGGAGAGACCCCAAAGAGCATCAAGCTGGGTTTTGTTCTTTCAAGCTGCGCCGAAATGCGCACGTGTTTGGCAGAGTAGCACTCGGTTTCAAACCTCACCTTCTCTGAGGCATCTGCTGTTTCTGGGCATGTAAGTTTAAATAACTTCTACTTGTCTTTGCCCTCAGCTGTCATAGATGTGGCAGCGAATTAGGATTTCCAGCACCGGTGTCATAGGACCAGAAATCCTGTTCCTTGTGTTGAAAAGGGGGAAACTGAGGCACAGGAGGCCAGTATGGTGTTGGGCCGAGAGCAAGCCTGGTTGAGCAATGCTGACTGTCGTGCCCTCCTCTGTGGTTTCTATGTCTTTCCCAAAAGGAATGAGAAGGAATGAAGTCCTGTCAGCAACGCTTGCAATGTGATATTGTTGAGGACTTTAACTACATAAAACCGATGTACATTGGGGGGAAAAAAGCTTTAAATATCCCTGTAGAGACATGTGAACGATTTTGTATTTATTTACTGTGTTTTGTTCAGTGGGTGCAATCTCTCCTGCCCATAATGGCATTCCGTTCGGATGTGCTCTCTAGCACGGTGCTGTTAAAAGCCTGTGCACAAAGGGAATTCTTTTTGGAGAGAGAGGGAAAAAGCTTTTGGTACCGGTAAATGATTCTTACCTCTGCTATAATCCTAATCAGACTAATTAGGGTTCATTTAACTGTCTAGCTTTTATTTATGTGAAATATAATCATGTCTAAGGAGTGTCGTTTAAAGCGACAATGAGTTTTAGTAATATTTTTGACGGGTTTCCCATGGTGCAGAGGTGGCTTTCTGGCTGGTTGGGCTTTGAGGGAGAATTACATCCCATCACTGTACAGAGATAGCCATGAGTTCTCATCTCCTCTTAGACCTTGTGTGGTCAGGAGCCCATCTCCTGCCACCTTGCCCACCTGCCCATCTGTAGGTGGCCCAGCTACTGTGCTAATGTCTTCAAACACGTTTCGTCACTTCTTGCAGCTTCTTTTTTGAGAATTATACCCAGTCTCCCCCCTGACAGGAGCCTGGTTCAGCTCCTGATCATCTGGTACAGCCAAAACCCCCGTCCGCGGGACATCCCTGCCCTGTTCCATACGTGGCTTCTTCCCCCGGAACAATCCTTCTGTACTTTTCCACTTGGTGTCTCACTGAAAGCCGTATCTTTTCTCACTTGCATATGCCACCAACTTCTCCCATCACTTTTTTTACTGCTTCTTTCTCTTACTGTTTTCCATTGCTGAAAAGCTGTTCAGATTTTCACGAAACAAACCGCATGGCATCGCACATGTGCTTGCCCATATGTATCGGCATATAGTGAAGGTTGCAGAACAGTTTCTGTCAAATGAGGTAATTTTCCATGAGATTCATCCCTCCAGTCTCATTTCATATTTATCCCTTGGAAAGCTTCAATCAAAATATTAAGGCAGCTTTGAGTTTTACAAGTCTGAAAGACCAGAAGAGTTTTCCTGCGAAAATAGCTGTGCGGATGCTACCACTGTGACTCTACATCTTCGTCAGTTAAACGGGGAGGTTGGATGTCACGAAGCCCCAAGCAGCAGCCACAGGCACTGGCAGAAGCTTCTCCGCAGAGTCTCTTCCTCATCACTTTCCAATCTCACGTGACTGCTGTTTTCCATTGTGGTTTAATCCAGCTTTTCTTTCCTGACTTGGATCCACGGTGCCATCAACCTCTGGTGGTCCTGAGGTGTGTCCTTCATGTTTGATCTTTCTCGGGTTCAGCATCAACAAATTTTCCCCGTGTGCTTTCGCAAAAGGGCAGAGAGCTTCAGGAGGTGCCGGGTGGGCACAGCGTGGCCTGTGGAGAAGTGTTTGCTCTTGGCAGAGGTGTTACTATCCATGGTGGGTTTTGGGGGACTCCTGAGGGTGTGATGTCCTCTCAGGTCCTTGTGTCAGGAGTCAGCTGGAGCCTGTGGCAGGTAAAGGCACCCCACGGTGCTGGTGCTGGGGGTGCATGTGTGCACGCTGCTGCCAAGGGCTGCTTTCCTGTGTCCTGGATGTGCCAGACCAGGCTATGTCCTCCAGGCTTTCCATCAAGGTTTCACAGTGGTGATGGCCTTTCAAATCAAGAGTCCACATTGTATCAGAGTCTGTTTCAGACCCAGGGCTGCCTGTCAGAACCCAAAACCCTTCCCCAAAGTTATGTGCAGCTTTTTCTTCTCACTTCGTAGTTATTTCCAAAACCTTCTTTGCCTCATCCCTTTACATTCCTCTCTTCCAAGTGCTGGCATTTTATTACATCAGCAGTGAGGTGTAAGAACAACGTTGGACTTCCTCCCCTCCTTCTCTTTCAGTGTTTTCTCTCAGCTTGGTGGCTCAGACGTCCTCGTGCAGGGTGTGAAGTGCCTCTCCACAGAGGAGCATGTGTCACGGCTCCTGTGTCATCCTGCACCAAGACAGAGAGGTGAGGGTTTTTAGCAAGGTAACATGCGCTCTATTTTAAGCTGCTTCTAAAAATAAATTCCCGCACAAGCTGGTGTTATGTCATCAGTGTTTTGTATTTTAATTGGGGCTGTTTTCTTAGGGTGATTCATAGAAAGAAAATGAGTTTTACTAGTTTTACCCTGGAGTGAAACCACGTAGGTGAGTTGCTGATTGCACACGACGGTGTATGCGGCCGCAAGGACTTTTCCGATGAGCTTTACGGTTGCTGGCTTTTCCCCTGAGGCTGAAGTGTTGCCTTAAACACTGGACAAGCTCTTTCTCCTATAGCTGTCTATGGACAGTGTCCCACAGTGCTTTGGAGAGTTGATGGTATTGTCACATCAAATGAGAAATAATGGTGAGGGGAAATAATGAGGAAAGAGATGGATCCTCTGGGAAATAAAGTGGAGATTTAAAACTTGTTGCATGTGCTCAGAGCTACAGGGAAAAAGTACTTGAGCCAGAGATACGAGGTGAGGTGGAGGAAGGCGTTGCAGAAGGATCTAGAGAGCAGAAGACAGCTCTGCCTCCCCACAGTGTCACTGAATATCTCGATATCTTGGGGGGAACAGTTTCCTTACGGTAGCTCTCAGCACCTGCTACGGGTTTGTTCTTTTTCAGAGTCTTCTTTGCTGAGCTGCTTCATGGTCACCCTTGCCCAGCCACCCGTGTACAGAGCTCAGAAAGAAAACCCTGGGCCTCTTGTCTAACACCAAGATGTGTGATCTTCTGGGGTTAGCACACACTTAGAGATGGTTTAGGAATAAATGTGAAATAGGAGAAAGAACTGAAAGAATTCAAGGAGCAGAAGTGGCTCAAGTTCCCTGAGTAGATTATTCAAATGACTGTCAGTAACGGTGGTTTTTGTACATCCAGGAGAGTGGCAGGATCTCAAGGCTGTTGTCTTGAAAGCAAATGTCTTTGAGAGGGCAAACACCTTGAGAACTGTGATGTCCAGCCCACCAGCTTTGGGACAGCTATACTGAACAAAGAGCAGCCATGCTGAAGGCGATGCCAGCATTTGGTCTTGTTGGAGCAAAGCAGCAGTAGGCTTGGCTGTGTCGGCTCATGGTCCCTCTCAGCAGGTCTCGTAGGCAGTAGGTGACCCAGTAGCCATAGATTTGCCCTTGTGGTCGTGACAGCTTCCACTGATAAAAGAGAAAATGCTGCTTCCTGTAGGGCGTTCACATGAATGATTTAGGACTGTGGAAGATGTACGGTCGCCTTTACTCCACCCAGAAAACTTGCTCTTGTGCTGCCAGCAACGTGACCTGTGCTAACAAGCTCCCTGCTCCCTTCAGATGTACATTTGTTCCTTGCGTTGCCTCATGGTAGAGAGAATGAGACCATCTATGGAGCATCAACGCCCGCGAGCAGGCGAGATAATGAAACCAGTGAAGAAGCGGGAAGAGCCCTGACTTCAGTTGTCTGCATTGAAATTAGGAGTTTTAATGAGCTCCCTGGACTGTGGAGGGGTGTCAGTGGTACCGTCTGCGCCCTCAGTGCTGCTCGGTCCGAGTTCAACGTGGTGCAGTGACTGGGGGAAGTCCCGCTGCCGCCACCAAAGAGTTAAACTCGACCTAATTATCTCCTCCTCTTTCGGAGAGGAGTTTCCCTGCAAAGCCATGGGTAAGGCGGCTGTTCTGGCCACTGCTTCGTGCTGTGAAGCAAACACCCTTTCCTGTTACCGTGTTCCTTGAGCTTTGTGCCTGAGAACTCACTGGGACACAGCTCAGCGCGGGGCTGCAGAAGCTTCCACCTCTCACGGCTCAGCGAAATATTTCTACAGTGTCTTCTTGTAAACCAGTTCCTCCATGCTGCTGGGGGAAGCGGCTCCGGAGCTGGGTTTACAGCTGACTTTGCTCTGAGCCCCTCCTGAAATAGCGGGTGCAGCTCAGCTGCCTGTGGTCCCAACCAGATGGGACAGCCACCAGCTTTGCTTCCGTGTTAGGTGGACCCTTAAAATTGCTCTGGTAGACCTGCGGAGTTGTCGTTGCTTTGAGAAACTGGAACACAGCTTTAAAACCAACAGCCCACGTGCCCAGTCTTCCAGCCATGTGCTGGGGAGCTTACAGGGAAACTGCCTGGGCTGATGGTTGTGCTGAACTTTGAGTCTCGGGTACTGGATGCTCTGGGATAACTAAGCCCTGCAGTTCCTCAGGAAAAAGAAAAATAAAGAAAAGACATTTTTTTTCTTGTTTGTGGTATTTAAGAATAAAGTTTGGAAAATCTTGGTGCTACAGAAAAAATCATATGAATTGTGGATCGCCAGGTGTGGGTACTGGAATGTCAACCGGTTTGCAACGAATGAAATATGTTTTTTTTTTCTTTTCCCTTTGGCCTTCAGCACCCTAGGGTTCTGCATGACCAGGGAAAATGATGATGGTTTCTGGCTCCTGACCATTGCTGCTCATCAGAAGCCATTCCACAGCGTCACAGTCAGCCTCTGCAGACCGCAAAACCGGTTGCAGCCAGAAAGTTTGTGTAAGACGTATAGAAGGCTGATTGAAAAGCATGTTTCCACAAATTCTCTGTGTTTTGGTTAGTGTAAGGTCTAAAATCTAAAACATGTTTCTCTTACTCCAAATAGATCGCAAGCAGTAATTGTAGGTGGGGAATTACAACATCCATGGCTGGTTTTAGGAAGGGCCCACAAAGATCTCTTCTTGGCTTGCAGTAGTCAGAGTATTGCTCCTCGAAGAGCAAAAAACAACAACAACAAAAATCTGGTATTTAATGTTGCAGCTGCAGGGTTTGGGCAATGAAGCCAGACAAAGGAAGCCTAGAAAAAAGGAACAGAATCTTAGCAGAGAAGAAATCGATCTCTGCAACATCTTGAGAACTGCTTCTGCCAGCATTTGTAGTCTTTAAATCAAGACTGGTTCCTATTTTCATAAGAGCTATTGAAGCTCAAGGACGAGTCATGAGCTTGATGCAGAAATGGCCAAGAGATCCTGCAGCCTGTGTTGAGCAGGAGGTCAGGCTTCATCGGTCATCGTGCTGTCTTCTGGTCTTAACATTTGAGGATCTCTGAGTGTGAGTAGCATAATGTTCTGAAAATCAGCCTTTTAATCCTTCTGGAAACAGTCTAAAGAAATCAAGAGTTTTCCTGAAATCCTCTCTTGGTAGTGTCCCATGAATGTGAGCATAGATGTTGTTTGCTGTTCAGTCCAGGGCTCAGGGTGGGAATTCCCAAGGCCAGTGCTGGGTTCACTGCGCACTGGTTCGTGGCTGTTGGGACTTGGAGTCATGGAATAGCCTGTGGAGTTGCTACAGGTCATAGTATTGGGGTTGTGAGCTGTGCAGAAGCTGACTGTGAAAACAAAAAAGCTCTTGTGCAATTATGGTGCAGTTCATGTATTTTTAATTTAGGACTTTTGCATCCAGGCTTGAACTTTCCTCTTTTTTGGATGATTTCTTTTTATTTCTGGAACCCTTCTCCTCAGCTCCAGGTTTGGTTGTGAGAATGCCGCTTACTTTCACTGTAGGAAGGAAGAAAGGAACAGCATCTTTCAAGCTGGCTTTTAGGAGTAAAACCAGAAAAAGTGGTCAGATGGCTAGTTGTCTGCCCAAGCATTCCCCCTCTTCCACCAGAGCAGGGCCACAGTTAGGGCTTTCCTCCCCCATGATCCTCTGGCTCATGAATGAATGCAAAAGACTCAAAGAGGAAAATTTTGCGAAGCAGAAAACCAAAGTTGTAATTTCAGGTTCCTCAGAAGCGGCCTCCTACCCAGATGGCCAATTAATTGCTTGGGTTCCTTCAGCTTTGGGCCCTGTTGGTTTCAGGCGAGCAGGTCTGGTAGGTGGTAGGGCTTTATGAAGCTCGAAGGATGATTCAGCATCTTCCACTCTCGCTGGGGTCAGGTGGTTGTGTCTACACCATTCGTGCAGCACCACCTTCTGGTCTGCAGCCTGGCACTGTGGAGGAGCCATGGGCGATGCAGCAGGCGTTGAGGTGCTCTTCACTAGCTGCAGCCTGGAAATGGAGGAGGAAACTCCTGGATGGCTTGTGGCCAGCTACCGAGGTGGAGGAGTTGGGAGGAAATCTAAGCCACCTTCGCGCTGTGTTTTTCTGCAGGGTTTCCAAGCCCCCTGACTGGGTGCTGCGTGTCGCGCAGCGGTAAGCCCACGTGCGCAGGAGGCGTGGGGCCACATCCTGCTCCCCACTGCAGGGCACACCCCACCTACCCAGGGCCAGTGACTTCAACCAAAAGGAAACGTGCAGAGAGAGTCACTGATCTTGCAGACCGACTTGCTGAGCAAGGGGCGAGCCGCAGGGAAAGGAGGAGACCTAGCAGCTACCTTCCCTTTTCCACCATGCTGCGGGGGACGGCTCTCCTGCCCCTCATTTTCCTACCCTGGTGGCGCGAGAGCCGCTTGTTTCTTTTAATGACTCGCTCTTGCAGGAGCTGTAACGTTACCGACCTGCACCAGCGCTGGCGTGGCTGAAAGCTCGTCTGGGTGTTTCCAACTGTGTCACTTTGGTCTATTTAAAGGCAAGAGCTCTTCCTCTAGACCTGGCCTCGCTGGTGATGAGAGTGCTCGGAGTTCCTCTCCTGAACAAGCTGTGACTGGAGCTGCCTGCTCAGGGGCATGCAGAAGCCTCGTCCAACACCGGTTCTGAACCTGTCCCCCACTGTTTTGTGCTCGTACTGACAGAACCGTCCTGTTAAGCTGCCGAGCAG
>NW_010407023.1:0-297 GCF_000710305.1 Buceros rhinoceros silvestris | reverse complement strand
ATACTTGTCCCCGGTGGTGTGGAGAGTGCTCGGAGTTCCTCTCCTTAACAAGCGGTGACTGGAGCTGTCTGCTCAGGGGCATGCAGAAGCCTCGTCCAACACCGGTTCTGAACCTGTCCCCCACTGTTTTGTGCTCGTACTGACAGAACCGTCCTGTTAAGCTGCCGAGCAGACAACATCCAGCCTTGGCGATCTGCTGCCTGGGGCTGGTACGTCGTGTCTGCAGAGGCAGCAGCCGTAAACCAGACCCACATGGTAACTGGAGCTTTGCTCCACTCCTGTCAAGGCCTGTAGCTA
>NW_010407022.1:56625-56844 GCF_000710305.1 Buceros rhinoceros silvestris | reverse complement strand
CCTACTGCTTCTATAACTGAAAATTTTGTCATTTTATGGTCACAATGTCCAAGACAGCATCCAACCTTCACACCATCCAGAAGTCCTTCGCTGTTGGTAAACAGCAGGTCCAGCAGGGAATCTTCCTTGGTTGGTTCCCTCACCAGATGAGTTAGGAAGTTTTCTTCCACGCACTCTAGGAACCTCCTGGACTGTTTCCTCACTGCTGTATTCACTTTC
>NW_010407022.1:28220-56389 GCF_000710305.1 Buceros rhinoceros silvestris | reverse complement strand
CTTCCCCTAATTGTTTGTAGAATATTTCATCTACATCTTCTTCCTGGGTGGGTGGTCTATAGCAGACTCCCACTGTGATGTCAGCCCTGTTGGCCTTCCCCCTTATTTTGACCCATAAGCATCTACCCTTCCATCACTGCTGCTGATCTCCAGACAATCAAACTCCTCCCTAACGTACAGTGCCGCTCCCCCTCCTCTCCTGCCTGGCCTATCTCTCCTGACGAGCTTGTAGCCACCCAGTGCAGTGCTCCAGTTGTACGTATCATCCCACCACGTCTCCGTGATGGCAGCTGTATCGTAGTTTCCCTTTTGCACAATGGCTTCAAGCTCTTCCCGTTTGTTGCCCATGCTGCGGGCATTGGTGTAGAAGTGCTTTAACTGGGCTAGTGATCACTTTGCCTTTTCCTCGAAGGGAGAAGGCCTGACCCCTGCTTGACCTTTCCCTGTCACTGCCTCAACTCCTGGCACACCAGTGACCATTGTGGCTGACCTGTCTCCAAACACAATGCCCTCAATCTCTGCTGGTGCAGCATACCCAAGTAGCTCGCTGGAAGATCGAGCGTAGCTTTGTGCTGTCTTTACTTGTGATCTTAAAGCATCCTCTTACCCCAGCCATACAGTCATCCACATGCAAATAGGCAGAAGTGAATCAAATCCCAGGGTTAACAGATACAACTTCTGCGCACTGAAAGCAGTTGGAATTGCTTGCTGTTAGCTAGGGCTGAGTTTGGTCCTTTTGCTAAACCACTAGACCTGGGTAAGTGGGCAACTGCTTATACAGTTCTTACCATCTAAGCTACAAGTTTCCTATCATCTAAGCTGCAGGTTGCCGTATGTAATTTGCCTAGCACCTGCTTCCAGGTTGCAAAGGTCCCTGTTAGAGTCTCTAAAGTGTAAAATACATGTAAAGTAAAAGTAGCTATTGCATGACAGGCTGAGAGCAGGGTTGTCTTCCCCAATACTTGCTTGGTGTTCTAGGAAGCATAACAAAAGCAGTGGAATGAGAAGTTGAGATAACATCTTCTCCTGCTCTGTATCAAGTTTTAAACTCTGTCTTTGCCGTAAACTTTTTCATTGAGAGACAATTGTTACTGAGGAAGCTTCAGCACCATTTCGTTCAGTAAAGTCAATGAGATTGCATCCATCAAAGGAGTTATATTATTTGGTGTATTTTTACATTGCTCAGTGTTGTGGTGTGTGCAGAGCACTTGATGAGTTTTTTATTTGGACCTCTTAGTTTTGAGAACATAGGTGTCCTTGCTGCTTTGGAGGACGGTATAAGCCAACTGCAGGTATGAAGAAGTTGCCAGGGTATCAAGAAATGTAAATAAGTTACTGGACAAGACGTTAATAAGCTTCTTGGTAGAGGTACGGTGAGTAGTAGGTCTAATTTTTTCCCTTTCTTCTCTTCTTCTGACCCCACAGGTCCTGCAAGCTCTTTGACTGTCAAGCAGTAAAACTATGGGCTGGGTAGCCACCAGTGCATCATGAAGATTGACTTTGTTTTTGCCCTCCCGAGGATCACGTGCTTTATGAATTCACTCTCTCTTCCATCTCACTGCCACCTGCATCAATATTGTCATCACTTCTAGGATACCAAAATTTGAGACTTGGGCTTCAGCTCTGCCTTTCCTTCCTTCCTGGAACAACCAGTGTCACCTTTGTGTTCTCCCAAAAGAAATCCCTGTGGGTTATTTTGCCCTTCACAGAAGTACACCAGCTGGAGAAGTCACTTCATATAGGGTGTAGTTCTGAGATAAAAGCCTCCAGATCCTAAAGGATAACAGATCTTTCCTTGGGGAGGAGTCGTTTCCTCTTGGTCACGTGCACTTGCTATCTCACTTTCCACTTAGTTGCCCTCTCTCTCTCTGTCACTGTGTGCTCTCCTCCTCTTTCCGTTGGATTTAACATTTGGTGTTGACTACTGGGGTTCTCCTCCCGGTAGTGTGGCTTTTGTGTTTCTCCTAGGGAAGAGCAGATTCTTCAAAAAATGGGCTTCACCTTGCACTCCGTCTTCTTCACCTTGAAGATGAGTTTGCTACTGGGATCCTTGCTGGGTCTCTGTTTGGGTCTGGAGTTCATGGGCATACCCAACCAGTGGGCCCGCTACCTCCGCTGGGATGCCAGCACTAGGAGCGAACTCAGCTTCCAGTTCAAGACCAATGTCTCTGCTGGGCTGCTCCTTTACTTTGATGATGGTGGCGTCTGTGACTTCCTCTGTCTGTCCCTTGTTGATGGACGCATCCAGCTCCAGTTCAGCGTGGACTGTGCAGAGACTACAGTAACCACAGACAAACAGGTCAATGACAGCAACTGGCACTTCCTGATGGTCAGCCGCAATCATCTTCGGACGGTGCTAGTGTTGGATGGGGAAGCCAAGCCAGGTGAGGTGCATCCACAGCGCCAGTACATGAATATTGTCAGTGACCTTTTTGTTGGTGGAGTCCCACTGGACATTCGTCCAGCTGCCTTGACCCTTGATGGTGTCCTGAGTCAGCCTCCATTTCAAGGATTTATCCTGGATCTGAAATACGGCAACTCTGAGCCACAGCTCCTGGGCAGTCAAGGAGTCCGACTGGAAATGGAGGGGCTTTGTGCAGAAAACCCCTGTGAAAACGGTGGCACTTGCTTCCTTCTGGACGGTGAGCCGCACTGTGACTGCTCAGCCACTGGATATTCTGGCAAGCTGTGTTCTGAAGGTAAGAGTATACTTCCCTCTTCTCATTGATCTTTACATAATCCAAAAAGTGAATTTGTCACTTAGCAGGGCTACAACTGAGCTCTTGTCCCTGCTCGTGGCTATCAGAGGAATTAAAGTTCCACCATTCTTTTTCTAGCTAGAAGTAATGAAATGGAAAGAGTTAGAGAGCATGAGCAATTGCAAGAAGTGCGTTTCTGAAAGCTGCTACATTTGTAACATGGACAGATTTTCATCAGCAACTTTATTAATAAGAGTAGGGAACATAAATTGGTAACTACAGACGTACCTGACACTGGTCCTGGTAAAAGCAGCGGTAAGAAGTTATTCTAGCTGTAAGGGTGAATTCCACTACCCTGCATCCTTGAAAACTGGGTGATGTGTCAATAAACAGGAGCCATGTATGTATGGCTGGCATAACCGATTGACAGGGCATTGCAAAAGTTAGGGCATCTTTGATGTTAGCTGTCGTCAGGCTGTGGAAGCCACGTGGCTCAATTGCTTGGATACTCAAGGCTGAATTGCAGCTCGACTGTTTCAGCATTGAGCACTTTGGTGAAATTGCTTGGGAGCTGCTGAATGATCTTGGTATTGTAAAGCAAGGAGGGATTTGAGTGTTTCTACATTGTTTCATGCTCTCTTTAAAAATTTGAGTCCAGAAGTTTTAAGTCATGCAAGTCACACGATGATGTGTATTTCAGGGTTTTTTCCCTGGTCTTTAGCAGTGTGATGGCAATTAACTCTGTATGTGCAAGAGAGTTAACTAAGTCAACTGGAAATCCCAGTGTGAATTTGAGAATCTCCTCACAGTATTTTTATGACATTTGAGGTTAAACGCAGAAGTTTGATCTTAAGCCAATGATAAAACCTCGGCAAGAAGAAGTGTCCAATCTCAGGCTAAAAAAATCCCTTAAATTTTGTCAGAATGGAAATACTTGCAATAATATCTTATCACAGCTAGCGTTTGTTTACTTCTTTTGGCAATGAAAATAGATTAACTGGAATTTAATATGTAGAATGTGAGAAGTGCTGAAAATAATTCCAGATACTGTTGATATGTAAGTAAAAAGCTCTACAGAAATACTATGGAAATACAGCTCTGTGTTCACAGTATTAATGGAGAAGCAAACATGTTTTTATAGGAAGTGAAGGTCTGAAAAATAAACATAACATCCATATGTGCATTAATTTTAAGGTTCTTTTATTGATAACAGAAAATTTGGCTTTATATCCAAATATTACAGTAACAGTACAGGACCATTGGATAGGAGGTGTGAGCCTGTGAAGTGCTGAACACCAGGAATCTTCCTGGCTATTTGCTTCACACTGACCAGCTCCAAACCACTAATGATCCAGAACTATCTTCTGTGCTTGAAGCATGAGTTATGTGGAGCTGGAGAGACTGCTGGGTGTCACCAGTCACTTCAGTAGCTGGGCCACTGGGCCCAGTCTTACAGAGCAAACACACCTCGTGTCTAAATGCCAGTCACGGATGATGGAAGACTGCGAGAGCCACACAGGCTTGTGGACCTTGAAACGTAAAGATACAAGCCTCCTTCTGCTGCTGGGCTAATGGATCCGCACTCCACGGGAGCTGCTCAAGACATTACCAACATACGTTTTTTAGTATCTTGAGAAAATACTGTGAGTGAGGCTTACATGTACCTGTGGGGCAATTGTGAAAGCTCTAACCAGGCCCTTGATGGTCGAATTTCTGCATTTCCTGGGTGGGTGGAGCAATATAAAATCCGTCTTCTAATGAATCCAGAGATATTTCTGTTGTAGACATCACAAATCAAGCAGTGCTGTTGTTACCTTCTGAAGCCATGCGTCACCATTGCTGTTTGTTTCCTGTAGTGATTCATCAGTTTCCAGCCGAACCTTCTATTAAGGGTGAGCAAAGAAGTTTGTCACGATGTCCCTTTTCTTTGACAGTAACTCACTGTTAGCTGTGGTCTGTTCAGTCACACAGAAGATGCTCTGCAGAGAACTTTTCCAACGGAACAAATGCAGAGATTTCTACAGTCATTACCTTGTCTGGTTCTTCAGTTTTCTTTTGTATTACTTCATGGTGTATATTTGGTTTGTGTTAGAATTTTATAATCAGCCTTTTTTTCTGCCTCCTTTATGCTGCAGCAGTGGTGATTTCTGTGTGTCAAATGCTGTCACCTAAAAACGCTACAGTGTCTGTGCTGATTCTGGAAAGAAGGGGATAAACAGAAGAAAAACTGTTTAGTAAGTGGAAACAAGCAGACAAAGAAAAGTGGCAAGAAACCAAAACAGAAACCAGGTTAAGTATAGCTACCTTTTTATCTGACTTTGAAAAATGTAGCAAACTCCAACGAAGCTCTCTTTTCTGCCGTGAATGCGGCAGAACCTCCACTGGTGCACAGTAGGATGTGGTAGGAATGGCAGAACTGGATGCAAGCGCTTCCTGCCTGTGACTTGACTGGCCATTAACCAGCTTCTGTTTTCTTTGTTTGCTTTTTTCCCAAGAGATTGAGATGCTTGTTGTCAAAACTGTTCCCTTTTGTTTTCTTATCCCGTCTCTGGATATTTGCAGGAGTAACACGATTATTTTATTCCCAATCTCATTTTTGAAAATGACGTGCTTTTTCAGCTGGATATCAACAGCTCCCTTTTGGGGGGGAATCCTTAACTCCATTACAGGATTTACTCGTCTGTAGTCTGCATGCACATTTTCATTTCTCCACTGAAGCTGGCTCTTTTACTGGAAGCTGATGGGATCCAATCAATTACGACTTCTGATTGAACAGCTAAATGCAATATGTACCTTTTTAATAATGAGTTCTCTTGGTAGTGTCTGGGCCATTTCTTGGCTACTGACTGATACCTATGTCTGCAGGTCCCACAGCATACTCGTTTATTTTGTGACCAGAGAAATAAGAAATAAATAGAGAGTAGAACCTGCTGCTTCTGTACTGTGATGGAATGAAGCTCTATATACGTAGAAGTATTAAGCTCTGGAAGTATTAGGGCTTACTGAATGCAAAGTGCACTTCCAGTTATGGTGAACCTCAGCAGAGAACAACCATTCCGTACTGAGACAGAACTGTAAATCCTGTCCAGAACATGTCTCCGAGGTGCAGAAAGACTTTTGGCACTCATCATGCACCCAGAGTTTCCAGGATTGTCTATATCTATAGCTACATGCCAAGATGGGTAGCTGAGGAGGTCATTGCCGGTCGATGAGAAGTAGGGTTTCTGTGTCCGAGGGTTTACAGTGGCAGGGCAAATGGATGCACACTGTGGAAGGTTTGGCTGTTCTGAACACAATGCGATATTGTTTTTACAGCAGGTGGAGTAAACTGGTTCATTGAATCTGACAACTCTGTAGGTTACAAAGGATGGCTGATTTGAGTAGCAATTAATTTTTATGTTTCTGGCCAGTGGTGGCATTGGACATGAAAGCTGAAGTCAGAGACACCTTCCCCTCTAATAAACCTCATAAGTCTCTGTGGGACCAGGCTGCTGCCCAGAGAATAAAGTTCCTGTAGAATTTGAGCAGCACAGATACATTCATGTTGCTGGAAAGAAAACCCCAATAAAACCTTTGCCATGTAAATTTTGAAAACTGTGCTGCTGTAGCAGCTGGATGAGCATGAGCGTATCTGCTCCTTCAGGATCACATTGTCTTCTTTAGTCTGCAAGAAATTCTCTCTTCCTCTGACATCACAGTGTAGCGAGTGAGTTCACTAATGTGAACAGTGGGAGTGGCACATTTTATGTAGAAGAGTATTTGGCCCAAGGCCTCACCCCTCTCCCTAGACCACTTCTGGGCTTTGTGAGGAAAGGTGAACCGAAGATGTGCTTAGAAATGACATTAATTCTGCTTGCAGTTGCAGAACCAAGACATTGATGTGATCACCAGCTTCATAAAGCACCATGCCGAAGCCTTTGTGTTGCCTGCAGGGGCTGTTTCTAAACGAAGCCTGAATAGGGGCTTGATTGCACCTCTTCCCTTGATTACAGAGCAAGATTTCCTGGGGATGCTGCCTGCTGAATGACAGAGGAGCCTGTTGCTCTGTAATTATCACACTTCTAACTGCAGCGGGAACAGATTTTTCTATAGCCCCTCAGCTTCATTTAAAGCTACAAGTTACTGCAGTATTTATCCTCCACCTATCCCTCTGGAGCAGCCCAGCTTTGACTGCATCTAAAGGGACTGCCTAGCCTCGCTTGCAATCACTGCATCTCTCCGCCAGCCACCTCAAACTTTGTAATACTAAAGACTAATTTGTCACTTTGCCATAAGCCTGATGGGTGCACTTAATTTGCATATACATTTACATACATTTTGTAATCAGAAACAAATGAACATGACCATAATATTTGCTTCCACTTGCATATTTCTTGATAGATGAATATAAATTGATTGTTGTTGAATGCACCAGCAATAAACAGCTGCAGACCCTCCGTTTGGTCTTGGGCTCTGCTGTTGCGTGTTTCTTGTGCCTCAGCTGTGGCCATCGGGCAGAAAGCTGGTAAGAACTCTGCTCGTAACTTTTGGAGCAATTTGGTTTCCCCCATTTCTTTCTCTTGCTCATTCTTCCCGGTTTAAATTCCTTTGATTGTATGTAAAATAGTAATATTTTTCCAGTCTGGTTGTAATTTTTTGATGCGTTGCCAGATGAACACCAGAGAAAGGTCATGTGTTAAGATATTAATTAATGTTTATAAAGTGCTTTGAAACTCCAAAATGCAGTTTAGGCAACGTTTGTTTTTTAAAATAATAAATATTAGAACTGAGCAGGAGCCACAGAATTTCAATTTAGATCCTACATACCCCTTAGCCTAGGATGCATCTCCTCTCACTGAGCATGGAGTGCCTGCAGCTTCAGACCTAGCTGCATTTGTTTCGTACCCTGCCCCGCTTTGAACGCAGGGGAGCCCCGGTTTGATTGTAGGCCCCTGTATGGAGCGTCCCACTGGTTCCAACAGTCTAGCTGTAATACATGCTGATGGCTGTATTCTTCTTGTTTCACTCTTCAGTGTTATAGACAACCACAACCCTACAATCCTTCTCTGCTTGATTGCAGACCTCAGGCAACAGACAAGTTTCAGCCCTCAGTTAGGCAAAGCTTGGACATCTTCTCTGGTGAAGCGAAGCAAATTGTGATTGGGTGCGAAGGAGCCATTTGGTGTGAGGTGCAACTGGTGAAGAGGGAGAACAAATTGTAGGCAAAAAGGAGCTGGCACTTGGGGGAAAAAAACAGGATGAAAATACTACTTTGTAAAAGAGTAACCCAAAGTTCACATAGGCTGTTGACAGCAGCTGTTCCACGTTGGTTTCACCTGCGTGATAGTATCATAGAACCATTCTTGGCTATCGCAAAGAGCAGATTTGAATGGTCTGAGTGAGCTCCCTTTGGAGGACCAAAATCTAGCTAGAGTCTGGATACCGGCTTCCCCTGTCAGCCCATAGACCAGTCTAATGGCTCCTGCTCTGTCCCAGAATGTTCAGAATCTAAACTGGATTTTTTTGGGCGTTACTAAGTAAAGATTTACGTAAAAGCATTAATTATGAAAGTGAGCAGAATCAGAAATTTTTCTTCATCTTCTTATGGTCAAGAGGGAATTTGATTTCAGAGGAGTGGCTTATTTTCATTTGGTTTTGCCCTAAAAAGAAAAAAGGGGTGTGTGTGGAAAGAGTTGATCTATTATTACTGTCCAGGCTTCTGCTGAGATCGTCATCCTGTCATGCAGGTCAATCAGCAGTAAATACGGCCCCAAGCAAGACAGCACATGCTGTAGCCTTTTTTTCATCCTTATTCCAGGATGGAGGTATGCAGGTCATTTCCCACAGAGTAATTTTGGTTAAGTTTTGGTGGAAAATGGAGGGAGATAATCCTTCCAGATACTTTGAGGATGCTGGAAATGGTGTGACAAAGCTACAGGGAAAGAAGCGGAGGAGGAGCACGTCTGTCCAGCAGACTTTGGCACTACCGAGAGAAGATGAGCCTCTGCATGTCGACCTCAGCACTGAGTGCTCCCGGATGTAGGAGGAGGTGGTAACCCATGTGATGAAATGGTAAAGCGGCCACCTCTCCTAGGCCAACTTCTGATTTCACTTTATCTCTTGTTCCTTTGCTGAATCACTTTGAACTGATGGGTAGCAAAGCTTCTTTTCTCCCTGTAGAAAGCAAGGCAACTGCTGTGTTATTGCTGTCCAGAACCAGCAATGTGACTTTTGGGTGTGTGTGTTTCTCCCGGAATCCTTCATTGCAGACAGGCTCACTGCCCTTGTAAAACTACCCTGCAGAACAAAGCATTTGCCCGTCTTCCACCTGTGAACAGGTCCAGGAGCTGTCAGCTGGGTGCAAAACAGCCTACGAGCTGAGAGAGGTAAATGTGTGGCGGTAGGGAGAACGGTGGGCATCACACAGACTACTCGAAACAGAACTGGTTTGTGTTTGAATGTGTTTGCTCTGAAATGGTGCTGGGTACCCGAATCCTGGATTCACGTTCTGTGTCACTGACGGCATTGCCAGTCGTGTGTTGTCAGCTGTCCAGGACCTGCCCGGGTGTACACTTGCTTCTAGTCGTTATCCTGAGAGGAGACCAGGGTATAAGGTGTAAGGAAACTGTGCTGGGGCCGGTGAAGTGAGATGGTCTGATTGTAAGAGCATTAGCACCAAACAACCTAATTTCCATTTCTGCCTCAGGTTTCCTGTATCCACAGGGTGATTTGCTGGCAGACTAAAGGACTCAGGACTGAATTAACTGACCTTTCTTTGCAGTGGATATGTACCTTGTTACCCTCTGCCTCAGTTCCTTGTCTGAAATATGTAGCCAGTGGGGCTTCCTGTGCTCTAGGTATTAGGAATCCCATATGCTTCTGTGTGACAGTGATAGAGGCATGTAAATATCTAAGCAGGACAGGTAAATGACGGTAATTCATGAGCACCCAGTAGGATGATCTGGTTTGATTTTCAGTTTTCCAGCTGCTTTCTTGCGGTTAGAAATTAAGGTGTCTTTCCTCGTTAAGTGGCCATCTTTGAGGAGCGTTCCCCATCTTTCTTTTTAACTGAAACCTCACGGTTTCCTGCTGCTTTGTGAAGTGTCGCACTCTGAGTACTCAGACCCTTCGCAGGCCAGGCTGCAGCCATGCTGGTAAAGACCAAGCCCATCAGCAGCGGCGCCTCTTCCCTGTCGGGTGACGTGGAGCAGATGCTGCACGGCAGGGCGCCGATAGGAGCAATGGGAAAGGAGAGCTTTCAACTCTTTTTTTTTTTTTCTTGTATCTGTACCAGGTGCTCTACTGATTTCCCCCCAACGCCCTGTGTCATGAACCTCAGATGCTGATCAGATGTTTTCCTTACGTGGTGACCCACCTCTGCCTACCTGTCTGCACCGACACTCTCCCTGCTGTGAGCGCTGGTCCCAGCCTGCCCCCTTCACCCTCTGTGCTTGGGATTCGGCTCAACTTTATGCTGTGAGGGAAAGAAAGAGTGCAAAAGGCTGTCAGAGCAGAGTTTGCACTTCCTCTTTTTCTGTATGAATTGTTGCATAAAATGCTGGACAACGGAGAAGAAAGCCCATTGTGTTGTTTTTAAGTGTTTAATTAGCCTAAACCGGTCAAGTGTTTTGTGGTTCTAAGGCTGAGAGGATAGGTAAAATCTTTCTTTCCCTGTCAGTTCTGGTCAACACAACTCTACCAGATTATTAGATACAGCAGGTGTATTTGTGGCTGCTCTGCAGTTTGCCATGTAAGCCAGAGAGGACGGGGTACTTGGCTCTCAGGATTTTGCTCTGAGGTGTGATCTGTCTCCTCTTACTCACAGAATTTGACCAGTAACCTGAGTGAATATAATGATCTGGGTTTGGCTCTCTTTGAGAGAGACTTTTATGAGAAAGGAAGAAGCAGTCCATTGGTAAGTGCAGAAATTTGATCTGTAAGTTAAAACCAGGCTTCAATCTCTAATGCTGCTGGCAGGCCCCAGGGTTTGCTTGGCTGCTGCGTTTATTCAGAATCCCTTCTCAGATGCTGTAGTCTCTTGGGCAGATTTTCATTTCTTCTTGGTTTGTTGCCCTAGTACTTGAGAAAAATGACATGAGTTTTCCAGACCTCTGGTGTGTCTCTGGCATGTGTTTGATTTTCTGGTCTTTCCTGCTGCTTCCGTCCTGCCAGCTTGGCTTTCAGGGTTAGCATGCCTCTTGGTACTTTTCTTCTCAAGGTGATATAGGAGAAATCCTTGGAGCTAAAGGGAGATTCGTCCATGAGGCTGGTCAGAAACTGCAGTTGAGGCAGAGGTAGCTAGCAGAGATGAGAGTGGCTTGTGTTGTGATCTGCAAATCTCAAAGCTCAGTGGCGTTTGCAGCTAAATTCCTCTTAAGCTCCTTTCTACATGAGGCCAAAAATATATTGCTTATATTCCCCAAAGAATTTTTTTAAATGGGGAAGAAGTGTATAGAATCATTCCTTAATAAATTGCTGTTAAAAAAAGAAGAGAAAAAAAGAAAAAGATAAGGTTTGCAAACAGGAAAGGAGATTAAATTGCTTGTCTATGACCACCTAAAAGGAAAAGCTGAGGAAGTAGCTAGAGTTTCTGTGCTTTTTATTCTCTTTTGACTTTTCCTTTGTGGCTCCTGTAAGAGTTGCCCTGGGACTCAGTGTGTTAGGAGGCAGGGGCCTCTGCAAAGGGACCACCTTACATGATACCTACCAGACCGCTGGTGTACTTGGAGATCCGTGTCGGTCCTCGTTATTCACATAGCTTCAGCTTCCAAGGGTGATAACTGGAGATCAATAAACATAAAAAAGTACAAAATGGATGTATTGCCATCTTGAAGCAGTAGCCGTGTTACATCTCTCATGATAACCAGAGCTAGAGGTATGTTTTTATTAATGTCAAAGATGAGACACAACTCATACAGGCATAACTAACTGAAAATTTGCCAGCTTATGGATACTGATAGCTGTGAGATCATGGCAGCTGTGGCTATAGGTTCATTATTGGGGTGAAGACTTTCTGAGAAAACATTGGATGCTGCAGAAAATAGCAAAATCCTCTTTCTTCAGTGTTCCTCTAGTGGTCACTGTGCAGTTGGAGATTTTTGGGGTTTTTTTTTTTTCATTGAAAATAAAAAAAATAAATTAAGGCTCTGATGATGGAATTGTAATTTAGGTTCCTGGCTTATCTGTCTCCTAAATTCTCTATTTTCCTTCATTTCTTAAGCTGAAAAGCTCGTTGGTGTCTCAACTGCAGCAATGAACACATATGCAAAAAATTCCCCAACCTGCTGTTTTTGAACAGGTCTGATACCTATATACGTATGGACTTTATCCCTACTTACCATCATACACATCAATGTATCTGCTAGGCAGCCCTGTCTTGTGGCACGTTCAATTGAAAGACGTGTGAAGCAACATTTGACCAGCTAAGACACATCAGAATAAGACAGCTTGGAAAGTTGTCCACCATGAGAAATGGTGATTTCATTCAAATAAAAGTATTTAGGAAAAAATACTGATTTTGATGACAGTCCGCAGAAAAAATGATGTATTTTTATTTTGTAGAATTTCTGGGTTCTGACTTTGTTTCAAATGTATTCTGTATCAATTTCACATGTATTTCTAGTTTATTTTATAACTTCCTGACATTATTGTCCCTAATACTGACCTACTACTGATGAACTGCAATACATCACAGAAATATTGAAGTGCTTTAAGGAAGCGGCACATGCTCCCACACTGACTAAAATGCTCTCATGAAAACTTGTGGCCTCAACCCCCCTGTGCCACAGCTGTGGGAACTGTTAGGCTTAGAAGTGGAGGCAAAAGGACACCAAAGCATGGGTTAGACTTGACCAAAGAGAACAGATTTCCAGCTATGAGACAGTGAGCGGAGCCTGGAGCACAGGTAGGGCGATGAGTCAGATCAATGCTCTTTGAAACCTCCCAAGAGGGAAGAGTGCTGTGAAACACTGTTATCCTTTGAGCTCATCGAAAGTGACAGACTGCAGGTACTGCTGTTTGTCAAGAGCTCCACTGAAGGAAGGGCCCAAGGAATGATCTTGACTGGACAGGACTTGGGTGGCTTATTCCCCATTTGACTTACCATGTGTGCCAGTATCGCTGAACAGCGCAGCCTCCAAACAGTGACAGCGAAGGCAGCAAGTCTGCATTACGAAAGGATCGCTGCTGCTGGTTTGAAAGGTTGGCGTTGTCAACAGTTTATTCGTCAGTTTTTTAGTGTGTTGGATTGAACATAAGTAGTTTGCGGAGCAGCTGGTCCCGAGGACTGGGCAGTGGGCAATCCCAGAGAAGAGCGTAACAAATACCTCTGAGTGCAAGAAATGCTCTTTGAATTGCAGCCAGCCCAAGCTGAGATTTGGGCTGGATGAGCAAGGCTTTGCCTGTGAAAATCACTTGGGAACTTCACTAGCGCATGGCGTGACAACCATTCTTGAGCTCTGGGATGTGTTCTCTGTCATTGTCTGCCAGTGTGGTGACTCCCAGTTTGCCTGAGGCGAAAGATAGCTAAACCAAAATACTAACTAACAGATCCTCTGTCCTGGGAGAACAATTGGCTGTGATTTCAGACCTCATTTGTCAATGGTGTTTAATTATAGCTCTGCTACCACTTACTGTGGAGGGCACTGTTATGTTGTAGCTCTATTTAGTGCTCCCTCTGGCCTTAAAAAATCTATGAATCTATATCCCACTCTTCTGGGACATTTGTAACAGTCTCCACTGCTTTTCTTCCAGAGCTGAAATTGCTTAAGGTTCCTCTTGCTTTCTTGACAAAATGTTGTTGTTGGAAAGCTGAGCTGAACAATTTCAAGCCCACTTTCCGGTCTGGAAGTGAAACAAAATGTAGGTTTCATCTGTTTTAGTTTCTACCCTTACACTTGCCCAGCTGTTTTCTCCTTCTGAGCCACTGGCTGACTGTGCTGCAGTGTGAGTATCTGAACTATCTGAACTTGCGGAGACTGTGTCATTAACAAGTTGTTTGGCAGAAAATACGTCAAACGGACACATCATTGTATAAAAGGTTTTCTTGCACATCTGGTCATGTAAATAATATTCATTTCAGAATTAACTTTATACACCAAGTGCTCTTCAGTCAGGCAACACTTTTACTCATACTAATGAAAGATGTGCTGTACTTGGAACTAAACCCGAATACGTTTAGATTCATTGATCTTGTCCGTTTAAAAAATTACTACTTTTAAGTCCCATTTGGAAAAGTGATGCAGGCACCTTAGAGTCTTATGACTGGTTTGGGCTTCTAAATAGTATTTTTGATCATTTTACCTTTGTTTTATATTTATTTCCATTCTTTTTCACCTCCAAAGATTTGTCCCAAAGAGTACATCTTTATGAGATTCTTTCTTTGCCTTTAATAATTTTAATGATCTGATACTGAACTAAAACCAGGGCCATTCAAATATTCTTTTTAAAAAACTGAGCAAAGAAGGAAACTTAATTGCAAAGATCCTGCTTTAATGTGATGTTAAAGTTGTGGCTTTCAGAATTAAGTGATAGTACCTGCTACAATCAAAATGCCACATGGCGTCCATTCAAATGTGCTTCAGGCATCCTGCACTTGAATTGTGTGCAAGGCAGGAAAATAAAAGAGCTAAACCGCTGTCAGGTTAATAATAAATTGTGCATACATGTGGCACATTTCATCAGAGTATTCCTAAGCATCTCACAACTCCTGATAAATCAGTCAGCCTTCACATCACTCTACTACACTGTGAAATGCATGTTATTTCCATTTTACTGATGGCAAAACTGAGAAGTAAGCAGAATGTGAGTTATTGAAGGGTATCAAGTCAGAAACTGTCTGAGGTGAGATCGGAATCCAGAATGCTAAATCCTAGGTATTAAGCAATATAATAGTTTATCTAGTTTTATCCAAGTGTGCTAGAAAAGCTGCAAAATATCATGGTTTACTCTGAATGTGAGGCTAAAAATGGGGCTTCAGATTTTAGGGGTTCTTGTAAAATTTCAATTGATAGAAATTCAAAAAAAGATCTCTTTTTAATCTTTCTGGTGGAATGGATTGTCCATAACCAAGAATTTCTCCCTTGTGTGACCGTTGTCACATAAGTTTGTCAGCTGAAAGCATCTGAACCAGCTTACTCCCTACCTCTTGGCAGCGTGCTGCACTATTTGTGCTATGCTTTATGGATCCCTCCCTTTAGTGTTGGTTTATAGTCAGTAATAGGGAAAAACGGGTTTGTAGCAATTAAAGTTTTAGCTGGTTTTGCCCATCTATGGTTTATGTGCTCTTCAATACAACTTTTCAAAACAGGGAAGAGAAGATTAATTTGCTTTAGAAGTTTCCAGTAGAGAGAGGTTTATGATTTCACCAAAATTATGAAAATGAACCCCTGATTCTTGGCGTGCTTTACTGAACATACCCTTGGATGGAAGGTGACAGGAGAAAGTGTGATGGGGACTTACATTTCCCCTCCCCTCTGCATTTTTGCAAACTTGCCAACGTTGCACTCTCAGGTAACCTCCTCTTCCTGCCTAGCATTCACGGTCTGTATAGACAGTGAGTTTTACTGGAAACTGCTCCAGAGTGGAGTGACTCCAACGCATCACTGAAGGCAGGACTCTAATGTGCTGGGCTTCCAGCTGAGGGAATAGACCTGACTTCATAGGAGGTTGTTTGTATATGATGGAAACAAGAGTTTTGGACTTTTTTGGGGGTTTTGGTTATTTTGAGAGATGGTCACGTGGAAAAACAAATTCCTGGGAAGACCTGGGCTTTTTTTTCATTGCTTTCTTTGAGCAGCTTAAAAATAACATTTTAGAAGACTTCTTTCTGCAATGGTTGCCCGAATGTCTCTGCTTTAGACACTGAAAATGGTTTGAGTATGTCCCATTTCTAGTGTTACTCTTGAAAACAAAGTTGCTTGGCAAACAACAGGTACCCAAGTGAGCAGAAAGTTCTGCATAGAATGAAGATGGTGGCAGATGGGGCATGGTGACCTTGTGCTTATTCTGGAAACAATAACATGATAAGAAGACTTGACCAGAGGCTCTTTAGCCCAAAAGTGCTCTGTTATTTTCTGTGTAATCATGATATACTGCATTTAACCATACTGCTTTCCAGCAGATACTCTGTTCTACTGCACAGCGTACAGGAGTGTGGGTAGGACTCCTCCACTCGGGGTAACTAGCAGTTCTGACCTGGCATTTATTACTGAAGCTGTTTAAGTTAAATTATTAGAAGCTGTGAGCATTACTTGTGGATTATTTTAGTGCAGTGCACAACAGAATTGAGTTGTTGGTGCTGTGAGGAAGCACACCACTGGAATTCCTTCAGGTCTGTAATAAAACTCATCAGCAGAACTAGGCCAGAAGGAAACAGATCTAAACTAACAGGCAATTACAAGATCAGGAGTGACATTTGTTGGTAGTGCTGTCAAGGTGGATCCCAAGATACTCACAGAAAAGAGAGTAGTCAGTCCAAACTGAGGTGTATTGCTGGAGCTAGTAGCTCCATGGGTTGAGGTGGTTGGGAAGTGGTGCCCAGACCTGTGTCTGTGTGAATCTCTTCCTTAAATCTTTCTGGCAGTCCTTCTTATGCCAAACCATACCTAAACATGAACAATCCAGCTATTCTTTCTTCAGAGCAGAAGTATGATGAGTTGATTTTTGTAGCTGCTTGTGGCTCTGCTGTGTTTCGCTGCTTTTCCTCCAGCCTCATTGTCCCACCCAGGCTTGACGCTGTCTCTGTTGGATTTATCACTGTGTTGGGAGCAGGAAGGGAACAGATACTGCTCTGACTTTGGCATTGATCCTCTTTCCTCTTGCCCCCAATTTAACATGGTAGATGGAGGAAGCTGATTTCAGGAGGGGGAGGTGGAGTGAGAGAGATGACAGATGATGTGAGAAGAACACAGAACTGTCAAGATGATCGTGGCTGGCACGGGAAGATCTTCCTGGTTGTGACTGGCCAGGCCAGGTTTTGCATGCTGGCACAAGGAGGCAAAGCAGTCGGAGGCAAAGCTGCGGGAGGGTGGGAGTTGTGCTCTGCAACTGGAGAAAAAGAAAACGAGTCAGCAAGGGAGAACCCAGTTGCGCTGTATGTTGAGGTGGGAAGGCTGCCCATGCGTGGAAAACTAATCAGCCTTCAAGGCACCCACTTGGAAGGTAAAGCTGTACTTTCACATTTACATCATAGTATTTGTCTTCAGCTAAGTGTAGTATCAACGTTTTGAAGATCTGTTCCATGAGCATCTGCTGGGAGGGATCTAAATCTCCCCGCATTTTGATGTTTGATTTCCTTGCTGGAATTGGCCACCTGACTAGAGTCACACTCCTCACACCTTCCTAGCCTTCGTTAAATGTGATCCAAGAACCTTGCCAGGTATAGGAACAATTCAGTGATGCATGCATCACTTTTTCCTCAACAGTCTTTCCCGCCCCCCTCCCCGCCCCCGCCCTGTTCTTCTGCTCTGCTTTTGGTGCTGAAGTCTTCGGGTCTTCAGATGCCACTGTGGATCCTAGTGGGCCCACTCATTCCACATACATGAAACTAAAGGAGTCACAGGAGCTCTGAGTCTCCTTTTCCTTTGATATGATGACATCAAGGTGCTGTGACCTTCTTTCATTTCCTTCCACACCTTATGACAGAGAACTTAGTGGAATATGGATAACATAATCAAGCTAAACTAATTTCTGGGAAAATTAATCTCTATTACCTCCTAGACCATTTGCTATGAATTGCTCCTGTCTGTCTAAAGTGACTCCTTCTGACCTCTCCGGGATTCAAAGCCGTGCTAGCTTTAAGCACTTTATATTTTCCAGGGTTTGTCATTATATGAGATGGACACAACAGTCATCTCTTTTGTGTGTGGGAATCTTAGAAATGAGCAGGTGCGTGTTTGTCATTCTCCACAACAATGTGTAAATTGCAAGACATGAGGTAAAAGCTCCATCTGCTGGAACAGTCTTTGAAGGTCCTATTGGAGACAAGCTCTAGCCTTCTTCTCTCAGATGAGGTGGCTTCATTCAGGGCCACTTGAATTTGCAGACAGGACAGACTAATGTGGAAAAGATAGCAGGAAGAAAAGAGCAACAGCTGATGTTAGTGATGTTCTGAGGCAGCAGCACCAAGGCTGTCTTGATCATCATTGCTACTGGAGCCAAGTCCTGTATTTTCTAAGGCAATTGCTAAGGTCCTGCCCCAAACATTGTCAAGAAATGCCCGAAGTGGGCTGGTAACCAGGAAACCAATGATGACCTGTATGTCGTGAGACTGCACACTGCTGCATGATCTGGAGTCAATAAGAAGGTGGTCCACGCTGCATTTGAGACATTTGGAAAATATCTCTCCCTATTGGTATGGAGAAAGAGCCTGAAGCATAAGATCTAGTGACAAAGCAGTACTAAAGCTCACTATCAAAGGACCTGTTACACCCTTGTCATTTGGTGAAGCAGTATCATGCAAACTGAGGCATATTAAGGTGCTATTAAGTGCTCAGAAATTGTTATTAAGAGCTACAGAGACCCTGGAGATCAAGATACTAAGTATAGCTTACAGGATGTCAGATAGTTCAACCAGACCATCTGGCCATGCCAGAGTTCTTTGCTAGCATCAGTTGAGTAATACTCAGTGCAAAATGAGTGGAGAAGGGATTCCAGTTCCTCCTGTGGGACTGAATATGTCTGTAGTCGTTACTTCTGGCAATGTATGATTTCTTTATCATGCATTTCCTGAAGGAGATCCTGTGGGTCATAACATTATATGAACAGTCAAACCCAAATGTCAATCTGAAGAACTACTGAAAAGTCGCATTTACTGCATTCTTAACAGACAGATGTGTTTAGACATTGATAAAGATGAGATTGGCCACGGTGGTCTTGCAGATGGCACTGGACATCCCAAACACTGTGGCTGTGTCTGCCATGGTGGCAAGATGCAACCATGGAATATCAGACATTAGAGGTTCAAAGAGGCTCAGACCAACCCTGAGTATTTTCACTTGTAACTTTATAGCTGGACAGGACAGGACTGCATGTTCTGAATTAACAAAAGGCTTGTGCTTTCTAGGGTTTTGCATTTTGTCGTTGAATTACAGTGAATATAGTTCTCAGATCAATAGATTGCACTTTCTTAGCAACCTGAATATCATGCCAAGAAGTTTAGCGAGATACTGGAGGATAACAGTTGTCTTCTTCCCTAATAATACAGCCTACACACATTGTATACCTGCAAATTTGCCGTGGTGATTAGGAGCACTTTCAGAGACTAGTGAGTAAATCTTTGGAGACAGCCTCATCCTCTTTTGCAAATCACAGTATGGCTATTTATCGGACCGGTTTAATCTTTTATGTATTTTCCCCAATTCTTCTTCAGGGTATCACTCATAAGAAAGCTTGGCATCAATAGAAGTGGGTGTTGCTTTCTCTGGTAGTCATACAAGAGACTATGTAGGAGTGAAGAAGCAGCTTTTGTTCATGCTACATCACACCAGACAATAAGGGAGATTTTTCCTCTGGTGTAGGTCTGAAGGAACCTAGCAGATGCATACATATTGTCTTCTATCGGAAGCTTAGAGTAGTGAAGTGGACCTTTATGTAATGACATCTCCAAACTCAAGACTGGCTCCTAGTTCTTGTGTACCATCACCCAGTCCGTATGACATACCTGGAGTGGTGCTATTGATCTCTGTGTTCCTAACACAGGGCCTTTTTTTTTTTCTAACTTAATGTTACTGTGGGGAGTTCATAAAAAATGCAGCATTTGGAGTAGAAGCATAGAATCATTTTAGTTGGAAGAGACCTTCAAGATCTCGCCCAACTTGGTGTCATCTGCAAACTTACCGAGGGTAAGGGGCATTCAATCCCCTCATCCAGATCGTTGATAAAGATGTTAAAGAGGACAGGCCCCAACACTGAGCCCCAGGGAACACCACTTGTGACCGGCCACCAACTGGCCATCCAGCCAGTTTTTACCCAGTGAAGCATGTGACCATCCAAGTCATGGACCACCAGTTTCTCCAGGAGAATGCTGTGGGAAACAGTGCCAAAGGCTTTACTGAAGTCTGCATAGATGACATCCACAGCCCTTCCCTCATCCACTAAGCAGGTCACCTTGTCATAGAAGGAGATCAGGTTAGTCAAGCAGGACCTGCCTTTCATAAACCCAGGCTGACTGGGCCTGATCTCCTTGTTGTCCTGTACGTGCTGTGTGATGGCACTTAAGATGATCTGCTCCATAACGTTTTGCAGCACCAAGGTCACACTGACAGGCCTGCAGTTGCCTGGATCCTCCTTCCAGCCCTTCTTGTAGATGGGCATCACACTTGCTAACCTCCAGTCAGCTGGTACCTCCCCAGTTAGCCAGGACTGCTGGTAAATGATGGAAAGTGAGCACTCGGTGAGCACTTCCTGCCAGCTTCCTCAGTACCCTTGGGTGGATCCATAGGCATGTGTATGTCTAAGTGATGTAGTAAGCCACTGACCATTTCCTCACGGATTATGGGGGCTTCATTCTGCTTCCCTTTCACATTGTCCAGCTCAAAGGTCTGAGCACTCAGAGAACAACAGGTCTTACTATTAAAGGCTGAGGCAAAGGCATTCGATACCTCAGTCTTTTCTTCATCCTTGGTCATTATATTTCCCCCTGCATCCAGTAGAGGATGGTTATTCTCCTTAACCCTCGTTTTGTTGTTAATATATTTAGGGAAACAGTTTTTATTGTCTTTTGTGGCAGTGGCCAGGTTAAGTTCTAGTTGGGTTTTGGCCTTTGTAATTTTCTGCCTGCTGCATAGCCTCATGAAATCTTTGTAGTCTTCCCGAGTGGCCTGACCCTCAGAAGAGTGTTCTATTTCCCCCCCGTAGACAGAAGCTACAACAGTTGTTCTTTCAGCCTTAACGAGCAATTGAATGCATGGACATTGTAACTGATAAGCAATATCTTCCTCTTGCGTAGTTTCTTTTTCTCTAGTTGTTTACATGTGGGATTTAAACTGTATTACACTAGTAAGAAGGAATCAGTGCCTCTTAGATGTGTTTTGCAGAACTGACAGTACTTGTTAGGCTTCACCTCTGGCCTTCTGGGGTGTGACCTAGATCAATATACTCTGTCTAGGCACCATAAAGCAAGTAGATCAAATGTTTCCACCTCAACTTTTTATGGCGAATTCTGAAGAAAAAGCATGTTCCTTATTTTCCTCCCCACAATGACAATGTTCATGATCATTCCAGGACAATGTCACTATAAGGCACAGCTATCCACTTGAGCTAGCGGCAGTGGTGAGTAATGTGCTCTTGGAAGGAGGTGACACTACAGTAGAGTCCTGGAATAGAATGTTGTCTTGTCTGCTTGTTTCACTGAGTTATGTTGTGGCATGGCTGATAATCAATATGCCCATATAATGTTACATTATATAAACAGACAGGGAGATGTACTCTCTCACTGGAAAATCATCAGGATCTGGTTATAGTGTTATTAGCCCTGTTGTTTTATGCCTCCAAGCTGGCAATCTTCTTCACCAGACTTTTGATATCCAGCAACAGACAGCTGCTGAAAAAGTCCTTATAAATGTTATTCTGTACATTCTGCTAATACAGATATTTCCTGATAGACTTGTTTACAAGTGAAGATACCACGTACTCCATCTGTTGCTCCATATACTGCCTGTGCTAGGTTTGTATTGGCCTAATTTTGCAATCGTAGTTTTCTATTATGTTACTGTGTATGCTGCCGAATATCCAGGACTAGGTACAAGACTATGGTTTTCCTGATCATCATCATCATCACCATGGCTTGGCTTCACGAACGAAGATCTGGGAAGGGCTTTTCCCACGCTCACTGCCAGCGATGAGCGCACCCTTCGGGGCTGCGCGGTGGGCTTTTTAGGTGAGGCGCAGCGTGCGCGGAACTGGCTCCACCCTTTACACCTGAGGTTCATCTGCCAGGGCCTGGCGAGCTTGGACGGTGACAGCGAAGTCCTCGGGTCGTAGGTTTGGTTAGAGTGTCCTTCTCTTAGATGGAGCCTTACAGGGCTAAACGAGCTCCATCTGCCCGGGTCTGGAGTCAGAGTTGTCCTTCTCCTAGGATGGTGCCCGAAGGCTAGTGAGCCCATCCTGCCCGTGGACACATTGTATTTGACCCTTCAGCTGAGACCTGTCTGGCCTGGGAGACCCCACCGGAGGCACCTGCCACCACCAGCACAGCTCTCAACCTCACAAGGGCACGCAAGCTCCTTCCCCACGGCAAGGAGGTGCCCGTGAAAGAGTCGCTGCTCTACCTCCGGACATCACAGACCCAGGCATGGGGCGGCTGGGGCCTGCCAAGAACGGGAGTCCTGGAGGGCTTTTCCTGATCACCTTTTTTACCAAATGACAGTGTTTGGGTTGTCATACCTGTCTAGGTGTCCAGCTGGCCCCCATGCTTCTTCCATCTAATGTGGATATACACCAGAATAACCTGCAGATAATGTTCCTTGTTGAGTGGCTATTGTACATGACAGATGGGAATTGAGGAGCTGAATATGACTACCAGTTTGCTTCTTAGTGATAGGACAAGAGGACAGCCTCAAGTTACACCAGGGGAGATTTAGGTTGGATATTAGGACAGACTTCTTCACTGAAAGGATTGTCAAGCACTGGAACAGGCTTCCCAGGGAGGTGGTGGAGTCCCCATCCCTGGAAGCTTTTAAAAGATGTGTTGATGTGGTGCTGAGGGACGTGGTTTAGAGACCCTGGCAGTCAGGGTGAACGGTTGGGCTTGATGATCTTAAAGGTCTCTTCCAACCAAATGATTCTGCGATTCTGTAATTCTGAGATTTTCCTACAAGCCACCAAGTTCTCATCCGGGAGGAGTTACTTCTCACAGTATGAGTTTGAAATAGGAGCTGCTTAAAGCTATCTGAACCTGTGCAAGCCCTTGGTAAAAAGATGGCTCCTACATGCTTTTTGTGCAATGTGCTGGATTAATATTCAGTTCTCTAGGGTTGATCTTGCAACAATATCGGCATATCACACACTTATGCAGTTACATCCAATCGTGTATTCTGTTTTAAATTCAACGTTACCTGTATTAGTAATCCTTCAGGATCTACATTATAGTGATTTTTGTCTTCATTAGAGACTTCTACCTGAAGCCTCGGTGTCTGCTTTCTAAAGTTTGCTTTGAAGCAGCATTAGACTGTTTGGTATTTGAATGTTTCTTCTTGTGGATGTCCACTAATACAAAGACTCATCTTCAGCTCCTTCAGCATTCAATTGCAAAAAAATGTTACTGGAAGTCTGTAACTCCATAACTGAAACTCTAGTGTCATTCCTGGGGTTCTCTGCAAATCGTTATCTGCGCTGTCCTTCTCAGACTCACAGACCTATGTGGAAGGAAAGGGAGTACATCTCTTGGACCACCTTCCTGGATGTTTATGGCTGTATCCAGCCCATTAAAGACAGACCTTCCTGAACCACTGCGAGGTTATAGCCAGCTCTCTTTAAATGCGTGGGCTGTTTTGCATGTCCGGGCACAGCTGTGGCACAGTCTTCCATCCTTGGAGAGAGTTAAAACCTGGCAAGTGAAAGTCCCAAGCAACCTGCTCTAGTTAGATCCTGAGGGAGTTTGGAGTTTAGAGTAGATGGTCTTGAGAGGTCCCTTCAAACCTCAACTACTTTGTGAGTCTGTGGTTCTGTGAACCCAGAAGCAGATTTTAGTGCCTGTTTTTGCAGCGCTTTGAGAGATGGCAATACAGAATAATCCATTTTCTATCTTGCTAAACATTACGTTTTTGAAAAGGCAGCTAGGTCAGATGCAAGGTCAGGAATACTGTCCTTCAGTCACTTGCTGATACAGCTGAAATACTTTTCTCCTGCAGTCCGGGAAGGCTACCGCTTTCCAGCCATTTCCAGTGGGATCCACCCTGACATATTCTTGAAGAAGAGAGAGCAGGTTACTAGACTTTTAGAGGGTAATTAGAGGGCATAGAAAAGGACGTACAGTCCCTCCTCCAAATCCCTCAACAATACTGCTTATGACCATCACTGAAATCCAAAGATGAGTTGCGTCTCTGCTCCCTAATGATTATTGTTTTGTTTCAGGGCTGTGTCTCCCTAGTGAAGGAAGTTGTTCGTTTTTTTTGTTTGGTTGGTTTTTTGTTTTTTTTTTTCCCCAGCTGTTTAAGTATGGGGCTGGTTACTCACCTGGCAGTGAATGAGGCTTTGTAAGTTGTAATCAGAATAAGATGAATAGCTTTTCCTGGTTCATGGTACAGTTACGGGCCCTGAATTATTTGGGGAATAAGAGCAGGTTGTGACCTCCTCACAGACATGGAGGTATAAACACCCTGGACAGCCTGACCTATGCTGCTGGTCCAAACATCTCCCTTTTCTATGTTTTTGGTGCTGGACCTCCACTGGTGAGGCATAACAGTTCCTGGAGGAGAGGTACTAGCTTTCATTCATGCAACAATCATCTGGTGGAAATTTTCTTCAAAGAGATTGCTTTTAGAAATAAGAGACTGAATTGTGTTCTTTCTGTGCTTAGGAGTTCAGGTGAGGTATTAATTAGTCCTAGTGTTTGACAGTGTTTCTCAGTCTTCTTGTGGAGGGGGTTGTACTACCTCGGTTTATACCCTGCTCCACACGTTTGTGTACTGTTAGAAGCTAATTACTATGATGGTGGCTTTTCTGGATTCAGAAATCAGCCAGGAAGTGGATTGAGGGCTCCACTCTTCTGCTTGCACTTAGGTCGTGGAAGGACTGCTAGCTGGGGGTAACTTTGAATCTTTATTGACATACGGTGGATTTGAACTGGTGGCTTGGAGGCGTAAAGCTTCATTCTGCTCAGCAGTGTCTTTACAACAAATGTGAGAAAATGAGCGTGGAAGCTATTTACTGCACACACAGATTTAAGAAAGAGTAGAAATAAAAAAAATTAATGCAGTACCATTAAGATGGTAAAGGTGGTTCCTACACCTTTTCTGGCTGTTTTCCGTTGTTCTGGGTATGAGCTTATGTGTATTATGTTAACCCATTAATCAAAAGCATTTTGGAGTGGGTATAGAAAAAACAAAACTCAAATTCTGCATTCAAATGCTGGTAATTTTAGGGGCCTGATCCTAGTCCATTCAATGAAGAGAGACATCTGCTGAATTCAGGGGGTATGAGGTCTTGCCCTGCCCTGTAATTATGCACTTGGGTCTGCATCTGCGTAGATCCCGCTGCAGGATGGAGGTCTGTGTTTAGATATTCACGCAAGAAAATACAGCACTTTGAAAGATGCAAAATGCAGCTGTTTCCCGTCATTATGGTTCGCATTTACTTAAGTCAGCAGTTACTCTTTTCCAAGCAGTGCCTTTCCACAATAAACAAGGCAAATGCTTCCAGTAGAACCTCTTGATGACTTCTATTTAATTTAAATATATAGATTGTAGCAGCAAAGACGGCAATAACATGGAATATAAAACCCACTAACGCATACTCTAAAAATGATATGTAAGTGTAGGAGGGAGAGCAAAAGAAGATGCATTTCTTTTGATTACTCATGCTGTATTTAGGGTGATTATTGTAAGTTGGAGGAGCATGCACTATATATTTTTATGTGTAATAAATAGAATTCTCACTTTACAGGCACACTGGAATTCCGTCCTGCTGGAATTGGAGTGAATGAATCAATAATTAGTTGAAACTTACTTATACCACACCCAGAGGCATCCTAAATGCGTTATAGATACCAAGTAAATTTCGAGATGATGGTCTTTATTTCCAAAGCAGCAGGCAATTCAGGAAGATGAGTGTTTAGAACAGGAGACTGTGAGTGGTTTCTTGGCCAGAGAGCTCATACTGAAGGACGAATCTTAGCGCTGGGTGCCTAACCAGCGCTGCAGCAGCCTTTTCTGAGGAGTCATTCCCTTAGAGCTGTTCCACACTGGGGAGCGGCTGGATAAAAGAGAGAGCGAGAGATAGTGTGCAGGGATTTTTCTGGATCTAAATAAGAAGACTCAACAACAAGTGATTTAATGAAATCAACATTCTACTGAGATATAATAAAAAGAGGAATTAGGTAGCAAATAAATCTTGTATCTCTTCAGAGGCTGGGAACCCTGCTTTCAAGCAGCATCAGATGGATCTTGGATGGGTTTTCCTTCTCCTTCCCATGCTGTAGCGCCTTTTATTTTGTGTAGCAAACAGAATCATGTATCTTCTGGTGCGTTGGGATGTTTTATCTGTAATAACACCCACCAGTGTGCAGCACAGTCTGGCACAGGACACTCCAGCAGTTCCCATACAGTGGCTGCTACTGCTAACTTAAGGGCTTCTCAAGCCCCAAGTGCGAGTCCCAGCACAGCAGACATGGCCTAGTCCAGGTCATTGACTCCTCAAATACAACATCTGCTGCAAGGCTCCCAACACGGATCTGAGTGACAAATTAATCCAATCCGAATCCTGTAATAAACCTTGATTTGATTCTGTATTAGCTATAATCAGTATTGAGAAAGAAACTAGGAGTTTTACCCCTCCCTCCTCCCCTTTTTTTTTTCAAGAAGAGATGTATAATGTCAAGAATCCTAGGGAGGTCTGTAACATTGTGTGAATTGGATTCAGCGGTGAAATACCGATAATTAATTCTACTTAGACCTTCCAACAAAGAGATACCAATATCTGGGCTACTGGGTGGAACCTACTAGAGGTCCCTTTTACTGTGGAAAATGCTACCTCTTGATTTCTGTGGGACATCTGTGTGCCTTGCAGACGGACGTTCTATGCCATTTCTGTCTTGGGATGCTGCGATAGAGCATAGTGTTGGCATATGACACTAGTAAGTGTCCGGTGTAACCTGGCAAAGGACTGTTCCTTGCCCCCCAAGACTGCACAAGCTGCTGCTTCTTCAGAGCTCAGGTGGTGGCCTCTGAGGCCAGTGGTACAGGATATCCTTCCTGCTGTGGCCTGGCACCTGCGCCTGCTGTGATCACGGAAGGGCTCAGATAGCAGACAGCTCAACCAGTGGAGCAGCATCTCTCTTCCTGACTCATGTAAGATTAGGTTGGCAACATAAGTGGGGATGGGGAGTTTTCCTCCTTCCAGGCTTCCCGCTTGTTCTGCAGCTCCCGATCCTTTCCAGAGTAGACTGTGTAGGAGTAAGCGATGCTGACAATGAGGTGGGTTTGGAGAAGGGTCCCCCTTACTCGCCCTCCACCCTTGCCTGACTAGGCTAGTGACAGCCTCCTGTAGCTGCAGCTCTGCTCCCCTCAGATTGCTCAGAGGGGAGTATTAACATCCTCTAATAACTCTGTCAGACTTATTGAGGGATTTGTTTTATTAATTCCAAGACTGGGTACAGCAAATAGATTATAGCTTGGGCCACTTCATAGGCTTAATGAGCCCTTTCTCTGCTTACTTATCACTTTTCTTTCCAAATCTCCTTGTGTTAACTCCTTTTTCTGTTCTTTTTGTTACTACTTCCTGAATAGCCTCAGTGCTGTATATATTACTGACAATATGCCTGAAGTTCATTCCTGTCCATCATTTTTTGGATGATAAGAGAGGAATGGAGGCAGCACAATTTGCAATGGATTTGGAGGTAGTAAATGCCTAGCTGAACAGGAGGAGAGATATTCTCTTTCTGTGGCATATGGTGGTTAATGCCCTGGTTTCCAGTCTTGCAGGTGATGCAGACAAAGGTGAATCACCGCAGGCCTAATTTCAGTACTTAGAGCAGAGAGCAGAGTGCCTGCAGTTACACTAGTTTCAGCTTCTTGGGTGACATGGCTAGTTCAGAGAAGTGCAAGCCACAATACTGCTCAAAAGTAGGTTAATTTTAGTGATGGTCGGCATGGGAAAGTCCACCGTTGTGCATCATCATCAGCAAGCTCCCTGGCATCTTTAGGTCCTGGTAACCTTCTAGCGTTATTGCCTTTGCTGGATCTGAGAGATGGTTGAAGTAGCTATGCTGGTGAATCCAGGGAAGGCGTTCCTGGTGAGGAGGGTATTTCATTTAGGGAGATCCATCCAGTTGCCATCCATTGTCTGATGCCTAAATCAGCTAAAATAGGAAGGCCGTCATAGAGAAACTGGCACCTGTATCCTTAAGATCTCTTGCGTGAATCACCTCCAGCTTTCAAGAACCTCTCTTGCTATGAGATGATGCAGCCACTGAAGCGTCACATTGGTTGATTTAGTCTTTGTTAAAATCAAGAGAAAATTTTACTTATAATGGGAAGCTAGTTTCAACTGTTATTAGAGCATGAAGATGCAGCTGTCCATGGGAATGGACAAATATTTATGGAAAATTGCAATTGCAAGTATTTACTGAAAAGTTTTGCAAGGTGTGAGGCTCTCTCACCTTGGTGGGAAATCTGAATGAGGATAGGAGTTTCCAGCCGTAAGTGTTTGCGTCGAAACAGGTACAGAGTTGCCTAGCTAATGTTACAGAAGTGTGAAGAAACAGGCAGAAGCGTAAACAGTGTATGCTTTTAGAAGGTCATAGGTTCTTGTTTCATCCAAGCTGGAAGGGAAAGA
>NW_010407022.1:20379-28089 GCF_000710305.1 Buceros rhinoceros silvestris | reverse complement strand
AGAAATCATCTTCCCCTTTCTACCACTGAAGATGACCTACAAAAATGCAAAACCAACTTTCTGTGTGAACCCGCCACTGCTTCTAATGTATAAATGGCTTATAAATAGTGGTCCCAAATGTAGCTACACTCAGGAAAGTCATTTAGTTCCTCTCCCTTTTTTTTTTTTGGGGGGGGAGTGGCCACTTAGGTGGAAAAAGCTTTGGCACTTTAGTGCATAACATGATGAACTATATGGCAGCTTTTGCTCTTTGCATGAAACCAGTATTGGATGACAAATGTTAGTGTTTGTGGAGGAGACTGTGTACTGTATGTGCATAACTTGGGTGCACACTATCCGAGTGCCCATGGTTTTCTATGACGTGCTTTATTTTTCCTCTGCTATTTATTCCTCTTTCACAGGACCTATAGCATGTTCTTGGCCCAAGCGTTGCAAAGGAATTCCAGGGCACATGAACACTCTTTATAGGTCTGCCTGCATGCTACTGCTAAACGGAAAGAAAAGAGGGGATTTGGATTTGCACCAGGCCCTGGTGAGGAACAAGGATCTCCAGAGAGGTCTAGAGTGCTTTTAGGCTGATTTGTTCAAATACGGTCTGTATGTCATATTCATAAACTTGTCAGCCTGTGTTTCTGACAAGAATAATAGCTTTGTTCTCGCTGGATTTTTGGCCAGATTGTGTAGTATTGTATGTCCTAAGGGGAGGAACAGGCTTCAGATGGCTTTAGACCTGTCCTAGAATACACTAATTATGTAAATGGCATGATACAACTAACCCAACGATAAAATTCAAAACTGGTCCTGCTGTAGATAACTTTCATGTCTCTGCACTGTAGACAGAGAATGACTGTCACATGCAGAGGTTTTTGATGCACCAGCACTCTTCAGTTTAGAAAAGAAGTGGCTAAAGCAGGTGAGTTACATAGTCACCAACAAGAGTGCTGTGGTGATGCTGGGTGGAGAATGTCTATTCCTCATATTTTATAAAGCAACAGGTAGGGGATGCCCAATGTGATATATGCAGCTGCAGGTTTTAAATAGGCAGATGAAAATACTGTTTCACACCCCATCAATTCTACTTCCAGAAGATAACAGATAAATTCAAGGAGGGAAAAGTCCATCAAGGACTGTTAAACATTTTGATCGTGATGCGACCTCCAGCAGTCTTACTGCTGGAAGCTGTTAATAAGGGTACTGTGAATTTTCTCAGTTCCTTTGACTCTTCCCTGAATACTTGCGCTTGGCTGCTGTCAGAGTTTTGGCCTTGGTGATGCCCTGCTCTTTACCAAAGCTCTTAGCTTTTGATGCCTGACAGCTGTTACTGATGGGATTGTCTAGAGAGAGTGCATTTTGAATTAGAGTAATAAAATGGTAGGAAATGTAATTGGAAAAGGTCTCAAGGGCCAACTAGTCTTTCCAAGGCAAGATCAGGTGTATCTGAAAAATTAATGATGAGAAATACTTGTCTAGCCTTTTCTTTATAGTCCTCAATGCTGGTGTCTAATTCACAGCAGCCAAGCTGTTCCAGAGCCTCACTACTCTGTTGATACCAAATTTAAACCTAATACTGAACCAAAACTTCCCTTTCTGCATCATAAGTGTCTTCTCATTGCATCTATGGTGAATATGGAGGGCACTGGTTTTTTTTTCTGCTGGCACCTGCCCTTCTGGAGTTGTACAGTTATGTATCTGTGTGCTTCACAAGACTGTGGACACGACTGCCTGGAGATGTACGGGGATGCTGTGCGAAATAGCAGGGAGCAAATCCTCTATTTCCTCAAGTGCCCAGGCGCCTGGGATGAAAGAGAAAGAAACTTCATCCTGGAGCGCTTAGACAATATATCCAGGCACTTTAAGTGAAGACCCACAGATTGTTTGGAGGGCACTGAGTAGTTAAATATCAGGTTGGATTTTTGCTAGTAGTAGTCTACAGAACTATTGACTTTGTCCCCAGCAATGTAGCCAGGGGCCCCAAGGAGCCTATTTGTTGGGATGTGTGGGAGAGGATGGTACTTTCACCGAAAGCCGTGAAATCAGCAAGCAGCTTTATCTAAGAATAGTAATGATACAGAGTTAATTAGAGGGATTATTATGAATTCATTTCTCTAAGATTTTTTTAGGGTTTTTATTTTTTTTTTTACTCTTACTGGAGCTAGAAATACTATTGCATTGGTTTCTGAATGCAGCAGACATACTTAATCCATCTATACCGTGTTGATACGAAACCACTTTTTAAATGGCCGGGTAATTGTAGTGAAACCATAGTGGCTTGCAACTATCTGCCCAGCTAGCTACAGCTCACACTCTGCCTGAGTATCTTGGTTTCCAGAGAGGAGAAAGCTTGGCCCCTTCAGGTAGAGGGTCCGTTTTCTTGAGTAGATATAGGATCCACTCAAATTTCATATGCTTTAGAGGGTGACGTACTCAGGCACGTGTCAGTCGATATCACATTTGACCCTGGGGAGGGGGCAGGCTGCCCACGACATTAATGCTCACAGTATGGAGGAGATCATTGAAGGCATCAAATCACTGTTAATCATTCAGATAAGATTTGAAATAAAATCCCTTCACCTCAGTTAGATCAGGAGTGGTTTTAAATCACATGGCACTTTTAGTAGAGTCAGCCAAGTTTCGTTCTGCCTCTTTAAGTAGTTCTTGTTCTAGCTCTGACATGCTAAAGTGCTGCATGGCCTTCCTATAAGCTGTTAAGCATCTGTCCCTTTCACTTCAGAGCTGGCTGCATTTCAGTACTGGTGAATGATTCCTATATTCACAGCTAATAAGTGCTTCAGGAGCCCAAGTATTATCTGTGCAAAGGCACAGCACCACAAAAGTCTGCAATTCTATGTGACATAACAAGTGAGTACTATTCCTGAGAGACTGAAGCCTAAGAGATCCCATAGGACAAAGAGAAATATAATGGATCGTAATGAACTTGTTTGTGTATGTGTCACCACTTGTCTCCACTGAATAAAATCAGAAGTGTTCAACACTCCATTAACACAAATTACAGGGTCCTATTCTTATGGAGTGAGACAACAAGGCCTACACCTGCTAGTACTGGGAAGTTCTTCACGATCCCAGTGTGCATCTCAGTGACAGACATCATAGGCTCAAGTGGTCTTGGATTTGTTTCAGTCTCCTAAATGTTTAACGAGTTAGATGGAATCAGTCAAATTCACTTCCATGGTAATTCCATCGAAGTCAGTGGGAGGATGCCAGGGATGGAGCATACTACCAAAGAAAGATAAAGATGTTAAGTAAATATGAGGGATGAGATCATGACACTATCACAGTAACTGTCAAGTCTTTTATGAATTTAATGGAGCCAAGAGTTTAACATAGTTAACTGTAATCTTCAAGGTGCCTGTCTCCTGGGTGAGCACGGGCACTTCAGGGATGTTGTGCTACTGCTTGGAATTGAACTCATTACAGAGACCGTCTTTACCCAAGAAAATTGTTGCTAGAAGCTGTTTATACAATGTGAATGCTCTTTGTTTTTACATTGCTGTAACCCTCCCGAGTGGCTTTGAAATGCTGTGTGCTGAAGAGAAAGACAAGGAGGCTGTACAGTTCCGCACTAACAACACTGGTCCCCAACAGCTTGGCGTAGGAGGAGAGGTAGGACCATATGTTTACCTTTACCGTAACAGACCAGGTTAGAATAGAATGAGACCACTCGCCAAATCAGCATCTGGAATTAACACTTTGTTTGATGAAGTGTCGGATTAATTAAGTCTTTGCTCATTGCAAGTTGAGGGGTTTCTAGCTCACCCAAAATGCAGCTCTTCATTGTATTGTTAAAACATTGCATCAGAGTTTAGTTAGGAGGAAATCGCCCGGTTCTGAGTCACCAGCATCTCTTACTGCCGAGCCACAGGAGTCCAGTCTGGCTCATCTCATATCTTTTGAATCATTTCACAGGCTACGATCAATCTATCATCTCTGAACTGTTTTTGTGTATATCAGGAAGTCAAAGTAAGTGACTGAGAGTTCCCAACCAGCCATGCTTCTGCCAGTGAAATTGTGCCTATATCCATTTTCCGTATATGCAGCATGACAAGAGTCATATCTGCTCTAGAAAAGCTTTTTTAGGTGTCAGTAACTCAATGAGCTTCAGAATAAGATCATTTTCCTGTCTAAAAACACAATTTCCTCTTATTTGAGGGTGGGTTTCCTATGACAAAAAGATGCCTCTAAGTGTTATATCTTTTGCCCCCCTCCTCTCCCCAGTTTCTGCCTGCTTCCCAGTCCTCTCCACACACTGGCACTCAGAGAGTAGGTAACCAGAGAGCACTGGAGTGGGATGCCCAAGAGCTGGAGGGACCCATAGTACAAGACAGTGCCATTCACATCTAGGTGCTTATTTCCACTTAGCCTAGGACACTTCCGTATGAGAACTGGTTTGTGGCGTGCGAATTCAGTCAGTGGCTCTCAGCTTAGCTGGCAGAAGACAGGTGTCCACAGCCCATCAAAACAGGGGACAAGACTGAGTGGACCATGGAGATGGGAATGACATCAGATCTCTTCAGGTCAAGGTGATGTGTACTGGTAGGGCTGATGTGCACAGAAAGTCTGTGCTGTTTTTAGTTGGAGAGAGAAATGCCATCTCATGGCACCCACACTTAACTTATTCTTAAACTTGCTATTAAAGATGTTAGTTAAAAATACCTTACATATTTTCTGTACAGCCATGCAACTGGTCTGAGCTATAATGTTTGCTTTGGTCCTCCTGCTCCACTTCACCCTCCTCCTTCCTCTTCCACGCCACCCACGTGGCTGGGGCGGCACCAGACAAGGGCAGCAGCCCTGCTGATCCCTCTTACAACCCAGCTCTTAGCATCAAAGAACAAAAGCAAACAACACCGCCTTGCAGCTCAGCCCTTTACAAAGGAGCAGTAAACGGACTCCAGTGTATAAGAGAAGGCAAACTCTGCCGTGTTTTTTGTTAAGCCGCAGACCTTTCTGTGTTTGAACTGCTCGGAGCTGAAGAACATAGAGGAACCTCCATCCGCCCTGGCAGTAGGTCCCGTGGTCACTGGGCTTTTTGCTAGCCATGAGTTCTGCACTCTCCGTCTTTAATCAGGGATTGCTGTACCTCCTCAGTTCCCTGTGGCAGGTAGGAGGTCCATGTGCGGGGGAGGAAGGTAATGCTGCTGGACGAGAGTGGGGACAGGTTTAAAACAGTCCTTTTGAAAACAAACCAGAAAAAACGTGAAGAGGAGTTGACAGAACATCTCAAATGACAGGGTCTGAAGGAGAGTCAACTCAGCTCCCCAAATCTGGTCACTCTATTTGCCATCTCTATCTTCTACCTTTCTTAAGGCATTAGTTGTCTTCTAATTGTGGAGCTACCAGCCATGAGGTGCCATATCAGAAGCTTCTTATCAAGGGTCCATTTTGATGATCTGTGCAACTGCAGTTTTAACCGTGCACCACAGTGGAGCGGCACACCACACTGCAGGGGGGTTACGGGGTTTCCCATGAGGACTTGCATGGCGATTTCAATTGTATGCCACAGTGGTATTTATTGTAGGGGACTTCTGTTCTTTTGTTAGGACTGACTGGCTGTATGCTGTTTTTGTCTTCACAAAGAAAGCAGTGCTCTCTCGTGTGTTTTAAACTAAAAACCAAGTCCTTTCACCATTTGAAAATCAGCATTTGCCAGCAGATACCACATGGGGGGGTGTCTGCAATACAAGAAACTCACGTTGTATTTGGTATGGGAAGTAACATTACACATAGGTAAATGCTGAAGAAGTGTCACAAAAGTGTGAACAGTGACTTTCCTGATGCATCTGGTGTATACAGAAATGGTGTTGGGAGCAGACTTTCTGAAGAACACACAGCAAAAAGGAAGCTAAGAGTAAAGCTAGTCAGGACTGGAGGTGTTTGCTCTTAGGGACCTTGGAACAAAAAGTATGTCTGCCCCTGTTACTTGTTGTTGAGAAACTAAGTTTTAGAGATGCCTGTGTGGCTCTTAACACTTAATTGTCCCCCTTTGTACAGCTTTGTGACCTGTTTAATTCATGCACAGTTAAATAAGTGTTGTTTCAAGCAGTGTATCAGTTACAGCCCGCTGCTTTTTCTTGATGTGCTTATCCCTTGCTCACTCTTGGTTAGTTCTTTCCTTTGCCCTTTATATCTGCTGATCCTTTTTATTCCTTGAGCATCCCACAGATTTCCTCCTGGACCACAGACACCCTGGTAAGGCTGCCTGCTGTTTCTGGGCCCCCAAGGTGGCTTGGATGGCAGCTGTGCCCACTCCTTTGTCAGGCGTGCAAGGAGGCTGAGAGGACAGTATGGGTCTGGAGCTGTGTACCTGCTTAGAATAGATCTTGGGGCAGATGCGGCATTAAGAGGAACATTTGCAGCACCTTATGGTACTCCCTTCTTCCTCTTCTGAAATGTGTGGTCATCTTCTCTGACTGCCACTGATTTTCCCAAGCAACACCTCAATTCAGGGTCTAACTGTGGACCTGTAAATTCTTTTACATAGTGCTCACGTTCTGCAGTAATATTTAAGGTTCTCTCCTTTCTTCTGCCCCTCACCTCCTTTTGCCTTCCATTCTCAGTGCATGCGTTGCTGCCTGACTCTTTTCCTACCTAAAAATAATTAACTTTCAGGCAAACTTTCGGTGCTAAGTGTCTTTCCAGACTTGCACACCAAGATACCAGTTCTTAGATACAATTATGTGTAAACAGAGGAAAGGCAACAAATAACACTCGTCAGATCTGACATATATATTTAGTAGAAGCTACGGAAATTAAATGAGTTGATGTAACATTCCCTTCCCTCTTTGCATTGTGGTTTTTTTTTTTTTGGTTTATTATCTCCTTAGCGAAAGACGGCTTGATGTATGTGTGATATATCGCAGGGACTTTTCCTCAAATGATTCTGGAGCCATTACAAAGTGATAAACAAAAAGTGATAAACAAAAAGCAATATGCATGGGAATCACTCACTCTCTACCGAAATGGAAGTGTCTTGAAAAGACAAGTGGTATCAGTTTCATGGCAACACAGCTGGTTTGGGCAGGAAGGGGGAATCCTGATGGAAATCGGAGGGGCTATTTGGGAAGAAGAATACATTCTTAGACCTGAACCAAAGCACCCAGCATGTCATGCTCCTAGACTTGTGGCGGAAGTGGTCTGAGACCTGTAGTAATCCAAATTGTTAATGTTTTGCTTTGAAGTCTTACTGGAAAGATGATCCCTGCAGCAGCACAACTCCTGGGCAAGGTACAAGCCTCTGGGGCAGAATGCTACCTATGACCCTAGCCCCAGTTTCCTCAAGTGAGTTCATTTTTTTGATTTGGAGGGCTGCCTTGGAAGGGAAGTATTGATCTAGTCTAAACCCATGAGATTTCAGGGCTTCCTCCCTCATGGTGTTACAGTTAAGTGTAGCTATTCAGAGCAAGATTAAACTTGGAATGCTAGAAAAGTTGAGAGGCATTTTTTTAAAAGAACATTTTCTGGACTTTGCCCCAAACAAGATGCTTCATTCAAAGATGCTTTTTCTGTGACTGATACTATCACTTGCGTTGTCTTGCTCCTCTCCTTTTTAAAGGACTAATTTATTCTGGGATTTATGTCCTTGATTCTGAAAAGTAGTCTTATGTCACAAGAGAGAAAGTACTGAATGACGTTTGATCTGAATTCAGCATCTTATGAAAAGACAAGATGTGGGACGTGCAACCCTCTGGCACT
>NW_010407022.1:19722-20285 GCF_000710305.1 Buceros rhinoceros silvestris | reverse complement strand
CCCCCCCCCCCCCCCCCCTGCTGCTGTCTGCAATGAAGGATGTTGTTTTCGGAATGATGGGCAGGAGGAATGGAAAGGAATGGGCTGTCTTCGAGACTTTGGGATTATGTTGAGTGTTTTGCACCTGGTCATAAATTCACATGGCCCCTCATAAAAGGGGAGCAGGTTCCTTTCTTCTTTTCTGAAAACTTGCTTGAATTTATGTGCAATAGAAACCTACTGAGGCAGGTTGTTTTTTCTTTTGCATTTGTGTGTGAAAAACAGTAGAATATTTTAACCAATATTCTTACAGGAACTGATGTGGCTTGGTTCTATCTGATTCCAGGAACTCTCTCTCCGGACAGATATGATGGTGGATTCACTTTTACATGCACAGTGGAGAGGGAGCCAGTGCCTTCTCCCTTGCATGCCTGGGTGCTTGGCTGCAGATGGGTGGCCTTCAAACAAACCTAATTACTTCTGGTTTTGCATGAAATTGATTTCCATGCAAGGATGCTGAGCTGCTGTGTGCATCTCTAATGGCTTTTTTTTTTTCTTCTATCTCTTGATTTTTCCTTTTTTGG
>NW_010407022.1:7091-19602 GCF_000710305.1 Buceros rhinoceros silvestris | reverse complement strand
TCTCCCTTCTGCTTGCCGTGAAAACACCTTGGCAGATGTCAGTCATATTCCAGGTAAGTGGTGCTTTTGCTGAGCTGAGAGGCTGCTCTTTAAGCAGTGGTGGTGGACAGGAACTAGGGACAGAAATCCTGCTTCCTGTGAGTGTACAGAACAAATCTTCATACCAGACATCACAGGGCCTGGATTGCAAGGTCTTTGCCAAAAGGGGGGCTTCGTAGTAGCAAAGGTCACAAACTTCCCTCTACAGAGATTACATTGTGTTGGTCAGTTAAAGGGATGTCTTCTGAATGAAAATTACATTAAAAACGCTTGCCTAATTATCTGGCATTGGGCATTGTATTATATACAGTTTATTTCTGATCTATCTGTGTATAGTCTGGCATACAAACTAGCTCCTACCGCAGTCTACTCCACTTACTAGTCCCACTGATAACCTGTTGAGTCTCATTTCCACTAGTAAAGGGGGGGTTTTTTGTTGTTTTATTTTAGGTTTTACAAACCAGTGAGTGTCTTTCTGGCTGAGAGTGGATCTGTGCTCTTATTTAGGTACAAAACTTCCACATGAAGTATTTTACCACAGAGAACTCCAAACCTCCTTCCCCAGTTTGCTCTCTCGTTTCCAAAAGAATCTGAGTCCTCCAACTTCGTTGACAAGGGGTAATCGAAGCAGACCACCTTACACTGAAGTCCACATCCTGTTGCCACTGAAGCTTAAGGAAATAATTTTTACTTCATGCTCAGACAGCTCCACCTGGTTTATCATTATGTGAAATAGAAATGAGAGTTGAGAGAGGCAGCTGGCATTGCTCTGGCTGGAGTGCGATGATGGGAGAGTTGAGGCTCTTTTCCTTCTCAGCTTTCTGCATGATTTTTGTAAACCCAGACTGCACCTGGAATGAGTTCTCTGTTTGATTTGCTTCTTTTCTACACTTGGAAAATCACACTTTGTTGAACACTGCAGAGAGACACAGTGAGGGCCACCGGCTCGGTGGTGGCAGGTAATGTCCCTGCATATTTAGCCTTTTGGCTTCTGTCATCAGCCCGCTTTTTGTTCTGCTGAGGTCCTTTGCATTCTGTGCACATTTCAGCTCACAACAACGGGGATGGAAGTGGCCAAATGGCAAATGTTGCCTGGAATGCCTTGGAAAGAAAGGCTCTGTCAACCATGACATTGATTCTTTTCAGCGACCCATGGGGCTGAACATGCATCTTCTCTCCCTCGTCTGAGGGGCCTAGGAACTCCTGTCTCCTCTCATCTTGGCAGGATCTGACAGTACAGGCACCAATGGCTTAGGGTCACAGGCCTCGTCACCATGCTCTGAAGCTGTTGGTTGAACTGGGAGGGCATGGCCTTCCTATGCTCTACCAGTAGGACTCATGATGTTACCCCATGAACGAGTGTTGCCTTGAACAACATCAGGGCCACCTCCAAGGTCTGCGCAGTGTGCAGGGGGTGATGGCATCACTAGTAGGGACCCATACTGAGGTGGCACAACCAGGACAGGACTATGCTTCTCTTACTCTGGGTACCCCGGATCTTCTGCTCTCTGAACAGGCTCTTTTGCCCCACTGCCCTCTTATTCTCACAATTCATATGCTTAGATGTGTGTTTTTGTTATCCTCAGTGCTCATACATGTCTTCTTGTTCTCAGGGCTGCTGTGTGCTTTCTCACACAGATTTCTAGTCATGTGCTCTTGCACTCATCTGTGTGATTTCGGTCTGACAATTACCCACACCTCATTATTTGCCTCTGTTACCGTTTACTCCTAGGTGGACTAGTCCTTCTTCTCAGCTCCCCCTGGGAGGACAGTGGCATTGCTGCATGACTGGGCAGTGATGTAGACCACCAAGAGGGTTTGGATGTGCATTTCCCCTCTGCCCAGCTGTGCAGAGGCTTTCTTCCTATTTGGACGTTCAGCTATCTGTATTGCGAGGACAGAGGCTTGGGCCCCTGTCAAAATGGTTACTTTAACCATCCACCCTTTGCAAGACAAATTAGGGAGTTTATGAGCTAGTGGTAACTGTTTACCCGTAGGCAACAGAATGGCTGTAAAGAGCCCATTGATTAACTGAGTATTTTAAAATGTTGAATAGACTGCTTAGAACTAATTCCCCAGTAAGAGAAGGTAGCTGTGAATTGGTTGGGGCTGGCAGTAGAGGGGACCACAGGGCTCTGCTGGGTGCAGTTTGTGCAAGGTGCAAAGTTGATCTTGCTCAAAGTAAACAGAAATGTGTAGTATGAGCGTTGCCAGGCTGTGATATCTCTGCTTGTGAAGAAGGGGTACGCCAGTAACAGGGGCACTCCCTTCAAGAGCCAGCTGAAGATAACATCTGGCTTATTTCACAGATGAAAGAAGTTTGTCAGATATTAACCCAGCTGCCCCGAAAATGTGATGTCCCGGGTCACAAAATAACAGTACAACACTGTAAGCAGCAAAGTCAAGTATTTAGAGCAGGGCCCTGGATTTGGGACTCTTGCTGTCTGTACTCAGCTGGTTCCCTGAGTCACATAGTGGAGAAATAACTTCCTCTTTCAGTACCTCAGTTTTCCCTTTGGGGTCATAGCTACAGCCTCACCTCACCTTCACAACAAGCTTGGAGATCTTGGGCCAAACATTTTGAAGGTTAAGAGTTTTACTACAGAGGCTGAGTGCCTTGGCAGGGGAGTGGTGTGCAGCACAGAACAGGATGGATGCTCTGTCATCTCTGCACAATATCTGCCCATTTCATTGCACCTTCGGCTCTTTGTCAATGGTCTAAGTCCTGAAAACCAAATTTTTGGAAAAAGACAACAGATCAAGGAATATGTTCATGTCTCACTTAGGGTTTTTTTCAGTGGAAGAATGTATGCAGGAGGAAGAACGTAATGTGAGTCCTTGATATTATAGTGAATGGTACTGACACACCTGTGGGGTGTCAAAGTTTTAGTAGTGCTATTACTATTCGTGCCATGCTTATCCTCTTTGTGGGAGAGATCTGCAGATGTTCATGGGAAGGAGAGTAAGAGATGAAGTTCTGGGCATTTTGCTGTCAAGATTTTACCACTGAATAGAATTTGCTTGTAACTTCATGGACACAACCCAGAAGAAATGAACTAGTTAGCTGGGGCCCCAAGGAAAAGTTAATCCTTGTTTGCCTGTATGGCTCCTTCATAAGGATACAGAGATCCTTGAAGGCACAAGCATACTAGTGCTTTTTTGATCCAGGTCTTTAATCTTTCAGAGCTCATCTTCTAATGCTTCCCTTCGTCATCTCAGAGCCGCTGTTTTAGTCTGTCTCTCTAACTCCATGTCACAGGGTCATTTAAGCAGTACCTATGTGCTGGCTTCTGCTTCCTTGAAGCTGCACTCTGCTTTTTGGGCGTGAAAATGTGTGAGGTGTGTTTCAGCCCATCTGAAGTTTCCTATTTGCAGAAGGTACTAGGTCAGAGTAAAAGTCTACCTATGCTGTGTCTTCAGTGCCACTCACATAGGTATTAGAAACCAGTTTGTACAGGTTTATGTTCTTTTTCATAGGTGCCACTCTGGTTTTCATTCTTTCATGGCCTTTACAGAGGCACTGTCCTCAAGTTTGATTCTTTTGCACTGAAATGTGAATGTTTGTCAGCTCCACATATACCTATTTGCAACAATTTGACAGTGGTGATCACAGGTCAGAGCAAGAATTCATATAGCCCGGAAGCATCTTTTTATGAAAGTAGGTCTTTGGAAGAAGTTTAGGAAACTATGCTAGCGCTGGTTCTGTCCTGATATACCTTCATGGTTTCTGGTAGTCTCGGTTTTAATGAGCTGCTACAGCACCCAGATCGTGGGTGTCGTACAGTCATTGGTGGACACATTTTCTCTGGACATGTCCAGTCTGTTTTTCTTAATCCACTTGTATTTTTTAACTCCGTAATATCCTGTGATACCAAGTCCCATTGTTTAATCATTGAAATGTGGAAAGTACTTTCACTTCTTACCCCTGTTGCTTGAGAATTTCATTCAGTGACTCCTACTCCTTGTGTTCTGACAAACGGGGGAAAAAATTTCCCTGTTCACATACTTTGTATTGTTTGGAATTTTACCTCTATTATATATATCATCAGAGATGCCTTTTCCAAGCTGAAGAATTCTATTCCATGCCTGACAGTTCCTCTGTTCCCAGCTGGTGCACTCACTTGGTCAGGTGCTCTGATTTGCGGTGACACACTCTTTTCTTTCGGGTCAGCCATAAAATGCATTCACCCTCAGGTCTTGCTACCTGCACACGTTCTCTTGTGTGTGTGGCCATCTTTGCGAATGCTTGCATGTTTATTTTCATGTTTTCAAACACCACCATGTTTGTAGCCCTCCCTATGTGAATACTTCTTGGAACATGCCATATGCAATGGCAGAATGCTGGGGGAAAGGAGCTGGCATGGTTTGATCACTATTTCTTCCTATTGGTTGGGGTAAACAACTTTATCCTTGGTTTCTACCTCTTGCTTTTATTCCTTTGGTCACACAGAGTAGGTGCCACTCACCCTGACTCACTGCCCCCAGTAATGACTAAATCTCTCCTGGAATTACATAGCAGAGTAAGCAAAGGGGATGGAAAAGAGAAGCTAGCACAGCTGTTAGGTGTAATTGGATTGGAAGTGGGCCTCCGGCTACAATAACAAAGCTGCACTCCCGGCTGGCCTCACTGCTGGCGCCTGCGAAGAGCCCCTTGGCTGTTGTGCGTATCATGGTCGAATCAAACAAAAAGGACTGCTCCCCAGCCTGTGCTTCCAGTTAGTGAAAACAGGCACCGTGTCTGCCAGCAGCCAAGGAATCAGGTCAACCTCTTGGCAAAGCTGACCTCTTTAGCGGGTAAAAGGTCTGAACAGGGCCTTAGAACGATCTTTTCCTCTTTGTCTATTCTTCACAACTCTTAAGATAAGGGTTTTGCTTCTTCCTCTGTCTCATCACTTGGTCCTGCTGGAATGCCCTCTTTTTGGTACATGGTGACTCTTAGGGAGTCTTACTTGGTCTTTGGGTTTTAGAAAACTTCAAGATGCCTATGTTAAGAAGAACCGTGGGACAGATGAGGATCTTGTCAGCTCTCCTGCTTAACTAGAAGAGGGAGCTGCTGATGGATCTGGGGTAGGAGGCTTAGAGGAGAGGAAAAAAGAAAGCCCGTTTCTTAAGGAATTACTAGTTTTAGGAAGTAAGGAAAGGAGGTGTAAACAACAGACTCTGTCGCTCGTCAGAGTGCTTTTCTCTGCAGTAGACGTCATTTATCTTTGGAAGAATCACTGGTTTGCATGACACCTTTCTTCAGCTCTGCTGTCAAGGACTTGAATATATATCCTGGACCAGAGGGCACAATGCCCTACCTAAGCCATTCTTTGCAGCTGGCCTTATTATTGGTTGAATGGGTCACGGAGCCTGATACTCAGGAAAGGATCCTCTGTGGGCAAGCCTGCCCCCGGGGAGAGCTGGGCTGCCTCTGCTGCCTGACAGTCTCCCTTCCCATTCATTAAGAGCTTTGGGGCTAGTCATCTGGCAGCATCATTAAAAGGGAAATACGGAGGCTGCCCGCCTTCCCCGCTCAGTTCAGCGGTGCAGACCCACCCACGCACACGTGCACATCCCCAGAGCATGGGCCCAGTCACACGCAGCAAGCTGTAATTACCTAAATGAAGGAGTCCATCTTCCTTTGTTGCTGCAGTCAGCTGTCACTCTCAGCTGTGTTTTGCGCTCTCCCCACCTTCTTAGGTTCCATGGCTTTCTTTTTCCATTTTAAGTGCTAAGTACCTAACTGCGGTGCTGGGGGTGGGGTGCAGTGGGCTTGAGGTTCAAACTGCCTCCCAGATTTCCTTCATTTTCTCCTCCGCCCTGAAAATAGTTCCTAATAAATCCTTAAAGATGGAGACTGCTGTTTAACCGCATTGCTCTTTCATATCATATTACTCTGAAGCTACTTTTAAAAATGTCCTTCTGGCTTCATAAGAATCCAGTGTTGAACCTTGATACTTTGTACCATTAGTACAAAATTTTACTTAATTTTACTCTTAATTTTGCTCTTTTGATATAGAGAGCAGATGGTTCATAATTTTTTTTTTAAAAAGTAGTTCTTTGAAATGTTACTTTGAGATCAAGGGAGATTAATATTGTCCTTTCAGAAAATAATACTGATGTGGTAGTAGGTTAAAGAAATATCAAAAAAACCTCCCAGACCTAAAGAGTCAGTTGTGGCAGGCATAAATCATGGCCAGGGAGCAGAGTTTATACATCTTCTGCCCTCAGCAATGGACATATTTTAATAACAAACCAATGTTCTGAAGAAGCAGGACACTTTATCTCCACCTTACCGCTGAGTGAAGTCTGAAGAAGATGGGGATCCAGAGGCTGAGCACGAGAAGGTGCTTATTGTTATCTAAGAAACTGTTGAGGGCCACCTTCTGAAGCCACGTGCTTGTCCTCGCTGTCACATTTGAAGTTCAGGAATAGCAAGTCACCAGATTCCCAACTTTGACTTATAATTTGTTTGCAGGTGGATAAGCTATTTATCCTGAGGTTTCCCTAAACCTTTTCTAGAGCACTTGCTACCGTCCATTTTCGTTGGGCAGCAGTTGTGCCCAGCCAGGAGCTTATTATAAGAATGACTATATTGCTTTAGAAGAAGCACACAGCCCCTTGACCATTGTGGCTCACGCAGGCTTGTGTCAGCCTTTTCCCAGTTCTGCAGTGGCTGGGTTTGCAGCTCATTAAAGCTGAGTCTTTCATCAGGGTTTCTTGCTGAACAAATCTAAGATTAAAAGGAAAGCATCTTTCACCTGGATTTAGGTGAAAACTCAGTTCTCCTTACAGGATTCCCCTGGAATGGGATGACTATTGGCACAAATAATGTGCTTTGAGTAATGTGCTTTGGTGACTGATGAATTAATTTAACATCCTGAGCCTGCTAAACGGTTTGCTGGCCTTCACGGTCGATGCCCAAGTAGCACGGTGATAGCTGTGCCCCCCGTGCTGGCAAAAATCTGGTCTAATTTGCAGGTCTGAAAAAATCTTGCACCTCTTGCACTGTTTTGTTGAATGCCTTATTAGTTTATTGCTGTCCAGTAGGAAGTGCTACCCCATGCCACCTTGAGATGACTTTGACCTTTATGATTTGAAAATGGTTTTAGTGTCTTGTCATGTCTTGAAACTGATATAAATGTGAGACAATGATGGCAGTTCATGTTTTCTGTGTTGCTTTTACCGTGACTAATTTGAGGCCTTTGTTACAAATGCTGCAAATGTCACAGATTTTAGATCTCAATGGTTGAAGGTTTTGGTTGTTAATGACAATTTGCTGGAGATAAATGCACTCATTTTCACTCCTACTTTAAATTGCAAGGAAGGAAAATTTTCAGATGAGAAAAGCCAATTTGTTATTTCATTATTTATTCTATCTAATAATGAATCTGGAATTCTGTTGGTGTCTCTTTGTTAAAATAAGGATGTGTGTTGATTAAGAGGTAATATTGGGGTTTTGCCAATCCAAGTCCACTTTCCTGTTTCCTCCTGTTTTAAAAAGGAAAAAGTAGCATTTGGGATTGGGGGGAGCATTATTTTTCATTGATCTCCCTACCTCCATTGTCCAGTTGGTACTAGAAGATCAAGAGGTCCATACAACACCACAGCTGCTGATGTATTTGTCAACAAGCAGAAAGTCGGCACGGTTCTTCAAGAGGCTTCCTTTCACAGGCATTTGACCTACGGCCAAGCCAGGGACCTCGGTGGGCACACCTGGAGGTGTGCTCACTCCTGGGCTGCAGGCAAGAGGACCTGGGCTGTACCTGGCTGATGTGCCTGACAGATAGGGCACACAGCATTGGCCGTCTGGGGAAAAGGACAAAAGGGGTTTTAGCATTCCCAACATTTTGAGATCTTTATAGCTCCTCTGTGGCTGGTGGAAACAGAAGGAGTCTTCTTATGATGTGATTACAGGGTGTTTAATGCAAGTTCTTGCTTTGAACCCACTCTGGAGGTTTCTCTTAGTCAGCGTCCCATCTCCCCAAAGGTACAAGGTCCTTGTCATGCCCAGCAGCTGCACCTGTTGGTGCTGTGCCTCAGCCATGGCTTTCCTTCTCCACCGTGTACAAGGGCTTAGGGCTTGGGATCCTTACTCTGCTTTGGGTCTGATGTCCCCTCCCCGTTTGGCCAGCTTCAGCTGCGTGTCATACTTCTACCTTCTTGCCTTTGTTTCCTTTCTCACCATTGCTACAGGGTCTCTGTGCTTTGTAGATTCTAACAATTATACTTTTGTCTTCTCATCTTTTACAGTGCCTTTCACAGTGCCTTTCACAGTGACTTTTCAAGTGCCCATTGGTTCAGACCTAAGGTTTGCCTATCAAGAATGACGGGGTCAGTGGCCATAAAGAGACACAAATTCAACCCACTCCACTAGCAGAGAAAAATGATTCAGTGAAGTTATATCTTGTAATTTACACCAGAAATATGTCCTAAAGTAGCAAATCTGCTACATTTATTTATAGCTAAAAAAATCTAAACCTATGTTGTGTTTCTGAATACTTTTCTAAATCCACAATAATCTTCAAGAACATTAAGATAATTGCATTCCTTAGACTGTACAATTATTAATCCCCTTATCTGGCTTGGAGTTCTCTGTGGGTGAACATATTTTTGGGGTGATCTGGATTTTGGATTTCTCCAGCAGACATAAAGGGAAAATATAAAAGAGAGTGAAATAAACGAATTTGAAGTCAGCATGCCGCTTGTTGAAAATTCTCATTCTAATAAATTCATTTGACCTCTTAGTCTTCGTGAAATTAAAAAAGTCACAGCCCGTTTGATTAATAAACTGACTTAAGCTGGGTGTGTGTGTGTGGGGGGGGTGCTCAGGCTGGGGGTGTATGTGGTAGGTGTTGGCGTGGGGCTGGTGGTGCTGGTGGTGGTGGTGTAGGTTGTGGAGGGGGGTGGGGGGGGGGGGGGGTGGGGGGGGGGGGGGGAGGGATGTGTTTGTGTGTATGCATGTGTGTATCAAAATCCCTGCTATACTAAGTGTTGTGAGAGCTGGGAATTGTGGAGAAGGGATCAAGCTGAGCAAAGAAGGTCAGAGAACCAAGTACGAAAGGGGTCACTCATGGCTTGAGAGGATAGGACTTGAAATTTGTTATGTTAGTTCTGTGATATCATGGGTCACAAAATTGACTAATGGGTCAACTGATGCTTAATGGGTTGGTCATAAATATATATACAATATTATCTAAACAACATTTGTGTGAATACAGTTGTACAGTAAACATATTTGAAAACTGGGGATGGAAATCGATTTTAATGGAAACAAACAAGGTTTATGCCAGAAAGAGTTATCGAACAGAGACTGGAGCAGCCCGAGTGACCACCAGAGCCCCCCTCTGCAGAGCTGGCAGTGACCATCACTGTTGAGGGAAGCTCTGCTGCTTTCTGGCTTCTTTGAGTTATGAAACCAAAGAGCAGCTTTAGCTATAGAGCAATAAAGTAACATACTGCCCTCGAAGCTGAATCTCCAGTTCTTCCCAGAAGGGAAATGGACAGGTTACAGGTAATTATTTCAGTCCTTGCCAGGTCTGGTGCACTAGTGTCTAATTAGTCTGTGAGTAGTGTTGATCCACTCCTAAAAATACGTGCTGAAGCCACCACGTTCAAGAATGAGGGTGGCTTTGTGTGTGTGTGTTTGTGTGTGCGTTCAGTCCAGAGGTTTCGTCTGAAGCAGATGTGGTGGGATTACGGCCTCCCTTTCACTGACCACTGCAGCCTTGAATCTTTAGCTGAGGAGAAGTTTTTTCTATAGCTCTCCAGAGGAGCGAATGCTCCCTGCAGGGTCCCTTTGCGACCTTGGGTTTCCTAGCCCGTTTAGCCATACTCACATGCAGTGCATGTGGAGTCGCTCCCCAGGAGACAGGATGAATCTCAAACACAGTTCTGCGACTGCCGGAAGGTTTTTTCTACCTGTGACAGATGCTTTCCTGCTCAGTGCGGTACAGCCATACTTGGTCTAGTTCAAGTATGTAAGCTCCAGTCCTGAGAGATATTGGACTGTGACCAGTGTGCATGGATACTGCTGCTTCTTACTCTGTTTTGTCCTTTTTTTTCTTACTTTCTCTCTCTCTCTCTCTCTCTGTCTTTTAAAGGCCTCTCACACCTGATGATGGGTGAACAAGGTAAGTCCTTTGACTTCCTCATTGTTTCAGTCGCTGATCATGAAAGAGCTTTGTCCTTGCCGCTTTTCTGAGCTGTGTTTTGTATGACAAAAGCAACTAAGCCTGTTGGGTGTCGGTCAAACATTTTGCATTTTTGCCTCTGTGTCCCATGAGCCATGGCTACTTGTCAACCTGAAACTCAGGTACCCAGGAGGGAGTATGAAATTATTGCATGGAGAGGGAAGTGGTATGCTTCCCGCTCCATGCAGCCCACCAGCTATTTGTCTTGCTATTTCTTTCTTCCTGTGCCAGCTGCAATGACTTCCACTTCTGCCCGGTAAATGTAGACCTCGATGTTGGTCTCTATTTTTAAGAGTGCAATTATTAAAAAAAAAATATTAATACCTTCATGACATTGTCCTAATTCATTATGAATTTTGAAGAAAATTGCATATAATGGCCTCTAAGTCCTGTGTCTGCAAGTTAAAATTTTCAATATGCAAAGAGCAAAATGGTTGAGAAAAAGAACAGCGCTAACCCCAGGTTGGGCTAGAAATGGGATCTAGGCCTATATCAGAGTTCACATTTTAATATCTCAGCCTGGATTGTGTTACAGATCTATTGGCCGTGATGTGATGGGATCATTAGTCGTATTTTGCACTATGGAGGTGTGGAACAAGAAGCTGGTGAGGAGGGTGAGGTGAGGAGAGGAGTGATTCTGTATTCCTCTGACATTGTCAGCATCTTGCTGGCATGGGTACACAGCGGGGAATTTGCAGCACTGGTGATGCAGTCTCATCTTGCCAATGCAGTGGAAATGGTTGAAAACTTAAGGCAAGGTGTGTGCACATGGTGTGCTAGGAAGAACAGACCATGAAAAACAGAAACTGTTCTTCTTTGGGGAGAAAATGTGAGTTTTGACTCTAGAGCCTGATTAGGCTTTCACGGAGTAGATGTACACAATAGTGTTTGGCCATTAAGTGAACATGTATCTGAGGTTAGACGGTCCAAAGAGTTAGTAAGATAGAATGTAGTGCCCGTGAAGGCTCAAGAGTCATTAGGTGCTTGAACAGAAGAGAGTAGTTTCTGTGTATCTCTGAAATGTAGGGAGACTTAGGACATAGTCAGTTTTCGCCCTGTACTTGAAGGCAGATGTCTGCTCTGAGGTCGTGAAAGCTTAGGAAACAATCAGAAGTGAAGTTGAGGCTCGCGCTCCAGTTTCCATACTGCTTAGCATCCCTACGTGGTGGGAAAGGAAGGAAAACAAGACTCCTTATGAGTCCATGTCAAGACTGTGGTATGTGGCATGTGGAACATCTGCCTAAGCTCTGAGAAGCATTGAGCTCGTTCTCCATCCTCACTTACCATCCAGCTGGGCTCATGGCTTGGAGTTGAAGGAGCATCCAGCAGACAGGTGCCTTGAGTATGTCCTAGTGGTTCAGGATGCAGCTGGGCATGGCAAGCCATTGGCAGAGGAAGGATGATGGTATCTTGGGAGTGATCAGGAGAGTGAACTTTCGTGGCCACTTTCATTCTCTGTAACTGAACATATCTTTGTAGTGTGTGATTTTGCACTGGGTTATATAAACAGATGCACTTGGCCATTTAAATTACAAGTTGCAACCTAGCTGGCTTATGAAGGCTCGCGTGACCTATTCAGGCCTTTGTGATTGTCATCAGCCTTTTCAACACTCCCTTGCCTGGAAGGAAATGTAAGAAGTATTGGCTTCTGGCAACTTCAGCCACCCTTAGTTACCCACGACACGTCAGAGAACAGTGGCTTCTGTTGCCAACCAACTCACAGATATTCGCTTTTGATAAATATTTACTGTCTATAAAAATGTGATGGATATAAAATATGTAAATGCATATGTGTGAGTAAATATGCCATGTCAACATAATATACAAATACATTAGCTCTGGTAGGTGAAATGTGTTTAGCAAATATATTACCATGAGATTTTTTTTTTCCTGTCTTACTCTGTTGTTTCCCTTGCTGTTTTGAATTTGACGTGGAATGAAGCATATCACTGGTGTGCTATTGCATGAGGGGTTTGCATTTCTCAGTAGAAAATCAAATTAAAGCCAAAGGCCTTAACCAGGCAGTTGCTGTTTGTACTGTCAGTTGTTTAAGCCTTGCTTTGTGCTTTAGTTGTGGTGTGTCTCTTGTTTTTCCCCCAACACTGTGTTTTGCTGGGTTTGGCTGCTCCATAAACATGCTCATTTTCTTGTTTTTAAGAATAGCCAGTGACCTAATTTTCTGTTTTTTATGCTTCCTCCTTCTCTCTCCATGACGGACACGCCTCTTGTTCCTCCTCTTAACTGGACACACACCTTCCTGTCTGTAGGTAGAAGCAAAGGTAGAGATTACACTCTTT